>NW_019416652.1:106249-335098 GCF_000390285.2 Anoplophora glabripennis
AGTGTGTCCTAATATCAAAGACAGTCGTTGCGGGCGTGAATTAATTACTTGTTATACGCCAAAAAGAGATGCAATGATGGCATAAATGTCTTCATAGTCTCAGTCTATCAAAGACAATCGTTCCAATATTTTATGTGTATTAGAGTGAAAGAAAATGGAGGACGTTTGTTGGGTATTAGTTTTAGACTATAGTTTGACTAGAGCATTTAAAACAGAGTTGACAGTCAGATTAAAATTTTAGCAGTTGTTTTGATCGCATCTCGGTACCTAACAGTTGGATATATTTTCTGAGCGTTGAAATGTCCATTTTTTTGCATATTTTCGTATCCAGTAACACCAGTATCAAAATTTGCGAGATATCCAGATTTTGGAATTGTCAAAATGACATTTCATTTATATGCAAACAGTGGCTAATTTGAATAGGATTTTTCGTCTTAGTTCATACGAATATTGCTTGTGACGCAATGGAAAAGATACAGCGGTTTTGGTATACCAGAAAAACTGTCCAAAAAGACTGCAGAGCACAGTTTCAGAAACTTGGCATTTTAACATTACCATGTACTTACATACTCCAGTGTCTTTTGTACGTAAAAGAAAATGACGAGATATCGATAGTGGCAATTTCTGATGGGATGCCCTGTGCCTACAAACTAATAGAATTTAAAAAATGAATATTGCAGGGATAGACTAAAATTCACTTGCTGTATTGTCGATGAAGCAACTCAATGCACTGAACCTGAGTCGTTGCTACCCATTCAGTTGGGAATTGAAAAAATTGTACTTGTTGGAGATCCCCAACAGTTACCTGCAGTTGTATGTAATAAAGTAAGTAACATTTATTAGTGTAGTTTTTTATTATCATTTTGAGGTTTACGATCATATTTATTGAGAACCACTGCAGCTTTTATTGCTACTCAAGAGCTTCTTTTTAAACAAATTAAATGCCGTCAAATTGTAAAATTAAAATGATCATATAGTACAGAAATAAAGTAAGATTTCTGTTTTGGTAGATAAACTCGCCTAAAAAAATTCACAAATGAACATGTCGGTTTTTTCCTGAAGTTTATAGCAAACGTCAAAATGTAAAAGAAAATTATCTGCCTTGTGCAGGGTCGTTTATATAGGGTGTTCCTTAATAATATGCAAATATTTAGGGGTGTGATTCTACATGGAAAATTATTGATAGTTTGCTTTATAAACTATGGTCCAAAATTGTTCCATTGTGAAAATAGGGGTGTTAAAATTTTAGGAAAAAGAAAGAAATTAATTGAGATATTTCACTGATATTTAGTACGTAGTGTTAGTTAATAAAGACGCATGTTTTTGAGTACGCCAATCCTCGTGCAATTCGAAAGATAAGAGCTCTCTTGAGTTTTTCTCCTGCGATGTGCCATTTTTGAGTAAAAAAATAAAATCCGTTGTATTGTCCGTAATTAATTAATGTAATTATTGAAGAATACAATTTTACAAAAAACCTAGTTGGCCTGGAATGTGTCACTGGCATTTGTGACATTTTGAAGTAAATATCTGTCGTTGAAATCTGTTCGCTGTGAATATCTTATTTTTACAATCTTGTTAATAATAGTGAATTATTCAAATGTTGAAATGGTGCAATAGTCCAGACAGTATCTGTTTCAAAATGTCCATATTTGGGTGAATCGTATATTCACTGAGATTTTTGACTTTTTGGCTTTCAAATGTCACTAGAAATGAAAATTTTTCTATGTGCATAAAAAAAATGTGGACTTAACTTTTGGCGGCACAATATGTTAAAAAAAATTCAAAGAATGTCATATTCATCTTCCTATTTAATTTTTCAAGAGTTGATTTTAGGCGAAAATAGATGAGGAAAAAAATGTTTGTAATTAAATTTTTTATAAAATATGACTAATTACAAATCGAATGAATCATGATATTACTGTAAAAATCGAAAAAATCGCCAAAAATCGGGTTAGAAACATTACTTTTTAGGGAATTTTTTTTGGGGTCTTTAAATTGGGTATAGGACCTTCATACTTGGCCCAAGAAAACTTCATGTTATGTAGAATCGTCACACCAAATTTCATCGAAATCGGTTCTATAGATTTTGCAATCCAGATTTTGAAAAAAAATTACAAATTTTCAAAATTTTGCACAACAAAAATCAAGGCCCTTAGATACTTGAAAAATTTAATCACATATAGAAGAGCTCAAGCTTTCAATCGCTTTTTGAAAAATTCGAATCCGTCAATTAGAAGAGCTCTGGCGCTTGTTTAAACATTGGTCGAATTTTTTGTACTTATAAACAATTAGAATAACTTTGTAAATATTCAGTCAAATCAAATATTGTTTATTGTTTAAAATATAAGCAAATGAGAAATTAACTCATTATATTACTAATTTTCGACATATTTTGAAAATTATTGTTATTGAAACAATTTTAGAATATTTAAATAATTTTGTTTTTGATCTTTGATAAGTTTACTTACTTACCTTTGATACAATAAAAAAATAGAGTTTATAATTAAAGGAAGTTTAAAGATAAATAATTATCAGACTGTTGAAAGACCAATAATTATTAACGATAGGCATTTGAAAATACGCTAATTGTTCTTTTTAACGCTCGCGACATGGATTTTAGAAAAAGAATCATCAAAATCGGATTTCTAGAAGCTGAGATATTAAAAATTTTTAAGCGCGGCGCGGTTTTGAATTCGCCGCCGCCGATTCAATTTCGAGCAGGCCGAAGCGGTCGCGCTCTCTGCTTTCCACACCACTACCACAAATAACTTTGAACATGTTTTAAAGTAAGTTGCCAATGAAGAAAAGTATTGCAAACTTAGACTTTCAAAATTTGGATTGCAAAATTATTATGCAAAATCTATCGATCCGATTTCGATGGAATTTGGTGTGATGATTCTACATACCTAACATTTAAAGACCCCAAAAAAATTCCCTAAAAAGTAATGTTTTTTAACCCCATTTTCGGCGATTTTTTCGATTTTTACAATAATAATCATGATTCATTCGATTTGTAACTAGTCATATTTTGTAAAAAATTTAATTACAAACATTATTTTCCTCTTCCATTTTTGCCTAAAATCAACTCTTGAAAAGATACATAATTAAATAGGACGAAAAATATGACACTTTTCTAATTTTTTTAACTTATTCTGCTGCCACGTTTTTTTTATGCGCATAGAAAAATTTTCATTTCTAGTGATATTTGAAAGCCAAAAAGCCAAAAATCTCCGTGGATATACGATTCACCCAAACCAAAACAGATACCGCCTAGTTTACAAATGCATTACGTGTATGGTCTCACCGACGGTAATGCAGAGCAAGTTAGACATATTATATTTATCATCAGAGATATCCCAATCGTGCGTTGCCAGATAGTTCAACCTTTTCTAATATTCATCGTCGTCTTGTTGAAACTGGTAGTTTCCGAAAACATCTGAAGGTAGACCTTGAAATGTAAGAACTCCTGAAATTGAGGGAGTGGTGCATCATGAAATGCGTCATACCAAGATCACTAGATATTTGAATATTTGCCACCAAATTGTTTGGAGAATTTTAATGATTTTTTTTATATCCGTATCACATTTTAAGAGTACAGGCATTACTTCCTAGAGATTTTATAAAGCGTGTGACCTTTTATCAGTGGTATCTTCATAATGTTGCGCAAAATCCGCAATTTGAATCACACATACTGTTCACGGACGAAGCTAATTTTACAAGAAATGCCATTCAAAATTTTCACAACAATCATTTGTCGGCGGATGCAAATCTACATGCCATAACGGAAACCCTTTTCCAACACTAATTTTAGGTCAACGTATGGGCAGGAATCGTTGGTGACCACTTTATTGGACCACACTTCTTGCCGGGACGACTTGACGGAAATTCTTCCCGCAATTTCCTTAAAAAACAATTGCCTTTGCTGCTTGAGGATGTTCCGATAGCAATAAAAAACCAAATGTGCCACATGCAAGATGGTGCACCAGCACATTTCAGTGTAATGATTCGCAATTACAATCTGTTTGTCCAAATCGTTTTATTAGCCGCGGTGGGCCTCAAGAATGGCTATTAAGTCCCCCGACTTCAATAGTTTAGATTATTTATGGGGCTACCTTAAGGCGCTAGTGTAGGTACACAAGTCCCAATAATACTGTAGAGGAATTAAGAGAAAGAATAATGCAGTATGTGATAGAATAAAAAATACTCCGGGAATATTTCAGCGAGTGCGCAATTCCATGAGAAGGAGGGCGGAAACATGCATATTAAGTGAAGGAGGCCATTTTCAACAATTTTTGTAATAATAGCTTGATATTAGCTGTAATGTTATTTTAATGTTGTATGTTGCTAATTGTTGTTGTTCATTACAAGCAGGTGCCAACCTGTAATGTTTAATTTTTGCTATTAAATTATTAATAATTCTGTTTTTTTACTCAAAAACGGCGCATAGCAGGACAAAAATTCAAGAGAGCTCTTATCTTTCGAATTGGGATTTCAAAAATAATGTTATTTGGGAAAAAATCAATGGCGTACCATTTTCTTCTTTAAAACTATCAAAGTCAGTGCTCGTACGCACGCCACTGTTAGAGCTAAAAATTATGTTTATATTGAAAAACATGCGTCTTTATTAACTATCACTACGTACTAAATATTACTGAAATATTTCAAGCCATTTCAAAGATATTAATTAATTTCCTTCTTTTTCCTAAAATTTTAACACCCTGTATTTTTGCAACGAAACATTTTTGAACCATAGTTTATTATCAGACTATCATTAATTTTCCATGTAGAATCACACTCTTAAATATTCGCATATCATTAAGGAACACCCTGTATATTGTTATTGTAAGCTTATCTCCATATTAGTTCTTAAGAAAATGGTTCACCAAAAGTTGCATTATTATTTTGAACATATTTTTAAAAATGATAACCGAATAGCATGTTAATACGATATAACCTGATTTATGATTACGCAGCCCCATAAAAAAAGGTTCTGTACCAGAGACATGAATGAGTACATAGAGTTTGTGGATTTTGTTTATGCTGATTCCGAATCCGCATCCCAAAAATCGATTTACGGGGTACTTTTTTTAGTAAAATGCTAAAGTATACTTACCCTAAAATATAGTTAAATGGTGAGGATCAGGTAAAGGTTTATAATGAAAAGCAAGAATTTGTAAATACTTTGAGAAAACATTTCAAAATAATATTTTGAGCATTGGAAAGAAATATATTCAAATTATATCCACACCTACCCCTACAAGGGGGTTAATTCCGCGCGTAAGTTCAAATGACAAATGTTAGTGCAAAACCTTGGATTTTTGTCTACCGAATATATAAATGTAAGTTGAAAGACAACGTACCAAAAAAATATAATATAACTTATCACTCACAGGGTTGGAAACTGCCTACAGACCACTGTCCCACTTTCCCCTTTAAGTCACACATTTTTCTATTCAATATTTTTGCCTCAATTTTGTTACCGTGGGTTTTTGGTGTCGCTGATTACGAATCCGAAAATCCGGAATAAAAGATGGCGGATCCAATATGGAGGATGTATAAATCTGAAAAGCATTCAAAATTTGAGAAGATTATTGCTGAAACTTGTTACTCGGTGGTTTTTAAAGTCGCCAATCACGAATATAAGGTATTAATTCGGAAATTCTTAAATCCAAAATGGCAGACCCATTATGACGGATTGAAAAGTACCACAGAAATTGAGTCATTTAAGTAAATACAGGCAAATGTCTCAAGATGAGAAACAAAGAATATAAATTCGACTTTCAGTGTACTGTCTCTTTCAAATACTTTTACCAGTGCCAACAGGGAGTGATAACACCATACGCTTAAATGGGAAATATAAGACGCACAAAATGAGTTAAAAATATAAATTTGATCATTTAAGTAACAAAACGTCTTAACTAAAGGGGCGTAGTTTTTTATCTCTATAAGTGCCATTTAGAATTTAGTTAACACCCTCCATATTGTAGTTATCCAGTGCCTGCCCTCGAAACGCCTTTAAAAAATTGATATTATTTATTATTAAACTTTTATTCAGCAACTGATGGTCTAAATGCTTCTGTTTTTGAGAAAATTAATTAAGAAAATTTACCATAGATGTAAGCCGACCGTGCGCATCTTGTGCACGTGCACGATAAGAATGCTTCTGACGCGCTACATGCGTGAAGTGCTTCTCTAATTGACTGGCGTTCCACGTGACTTCCACAATCAAGCAAATCTTATGGTGGGTCAGTATGTTTTGTGTTCTTTAGTTGTGTGTTACAGTATTACTTAGCCGGCATATAAAATGATTTCTAATCAAGAACTAGCAGATATGGTGTTAATGTACGGAGAATGTCGGTATAGTTTCATTGAGATTTGTTGTTTGTATGCGGTTCGTTACCGTAGCTGACGACAATCTAACAGTAGAACAGTGCAAAAGGTTACGCGATACCCGGAGTTTCCACCTGATATGAAGGGAGAGGATGGGAAAGGCCAAAACATGTTTTCGATAGGAAGAAAACATCATAAACCTCGTTGGCCATGAAGTGCGTGTATCTAACAATAGCTTGTGGCGTGTACTACGGGAACAATTATTACATCACTATCACGTACAAAGGGTTCGGGCATTAAATAACAACTAGAAAGGTAGGCAAGTCCGCTCACGCGGACTTGATCTTTCTCTCGGGCTATCTCGGTTCCAGCAACGGTTTTCAATGCATATGTGGTGTGGTGTTTTTGGTGACATATTACTCGATAATGTTACCTGCACGTTTAAATGGTGCTGCTTATTGAGAGTTTTTAACAAACGCCTTACCGGATTTGTTGTTTACAAATTCGTGCCCATATGTTCTTCATGTTCCTCTCCCTATGTATCTCGTGCAGTTTGTGAAATTTTACATATCAATTTTCCGGAAAGTTGGATAGGACGAAATCACAATGATTGTTGGTCAGCACGAAGTTCGGACGCCTTTTGTCGATGTAGCTTATTTTTGCTGCAGCTAATGAAATTCGACAAATGCCAGGAGCATTTGCACGTATACGAACTAATTTTGACCGTTGTTCGGAAGCAAGTTCGACCAATTTTTGTAGAGCATATCGTCTATTGGTAGGCAATTTGTTTATTCGTTTAATTTTTGTGTTACTTTTAAACGAAATTTGAATTAATTTCAGCATTTTCGAACACAAAATTTAAATCGTCAAAATCGCCATCCAGCGCTTTCGTCAAAACCGCCATCCAGCGCTTTCGCACTGCGACGCGCGGCGAACTTCAATGTCAGACTTGTCAGAGGTACAGCTGGCTGCAGCAGTAGAGTCGGCTTTAAATTTGTTTAAACCTTCTTTTGAAATTTGTTTTTTTTTCAATTTAAAACGTAATGTTTTAGATTTAGACCATCAGTTGTTTAATAAAAGTCCTCATTTTCGTACCCTCCATCACCCTTTTCAAGAAACACACTTATTTCAGAAACACCCTGTATATTATGAGCATTATGAATTTGATATTTGAATAAAACTTTTAAAAATTAGAAAACATTAGATTAATAGGAACAACTTAATTCTACTCCCTTCAAACAAAAGCCATCGTGTCATAGTACATTCTTATATTGATAGAATATGCAAAAGGATATAATTAATTTAATAATAATTTAATAAATAATAATTTGCTAATATTTTGTAATTATTGTATGTATTATAGTTTCGTTAAAAATTTCAAATGAAACAATTGTTTTAAGGAAGCTCAACAACTAGGATATGGAAGATCTTTGTTTGCTAGAATAGACGAAAATTTCGCGAATGATGTTAACAGTCCGATAAGGATGTTATGTGAACAATATCGAATGAAGAGTGAAATATGTGAATACCCAAATAAGACATTTTATAATGGAAAATTGAAATCATTTCCCATACACATTAATAGGGTTATACCGGAATTAAAACCCTATTTGTTGTTTAACATTCTCAATACCGAAAATGAGGATGAATCGCCATACAGGAATTCTCAGGAAGTCGGACTAATTTATAGCCTATTAGGAACATTAAAGAAATTCATTAAAGCTAATTGTAAATACACTATTGGCATCATCACTCCATATAGAGCTCAAAAAGAATTTCTTTTGGGACAGATAGCCGGAGTCAAGTAAGTACCTATTTTTATATTTTTTGAATATGTATGCTCAAAAAATTAAAAATTTTGATAGCCCTTAATACTTTCATAATTTTCTCTAAGTTGAAGTTAATACTTTGGTTTCACTTCATTTTATTTCTTTTATTTCTTTATTTTTTTTATTTCATTTTTCTTTAACTTGTGTTTTTTTAACTTGCATTTTATTATTTTGTTATTTGTTTTAATTCCGTCTGTTTTTAATACCCATTTTCATGAATTTATAATATAAAATACAGGGTGTAAATTTAAGTGGAGGCCAGTTTTTTTTAGGGGTAATAGTACGTGTTCCCCTGAATACGAATCTGAAAATATTTTTTTTATTCAAATAAATAGACTAGTTATAATTAGTTTTTTAAAATGCACTTTAATACTTGTGTACACCGCCACTGTAATAATGAATTACAAATACATGAATTGTAGGCAACTTACAGTGCATGTGAAGGGAGATAGTGCGGGTCAATGGTGACGAAGCGAAGGGCGTCAGTTTTTCCGCGTTTGGAAACGGTACATCTAACCGTGAATTTGAATGTTTTTCATCACTGGAAGCCATCAACAGACTATTTATTTTTGTGTATTTCATATATCATTATTGATTACTATCCATATTACTTTTCAACATTATCCGTATAGTTCTGATAGTCATATCAAATCTCTGCATCACCAACTATATCGTATTCAGTTTATCGATCTTTCCTCTATAAAGGTCAGGAATTGCGAATTTAAATGAAACTTCACCTTACTTCCTCGATATCCACAAATGCAGTTTATGAATTAATTGTCTGGCCTACTCAGATGTCAGTCACTCAGATCTTTCTCGTTTCTGCCATATTCGAAAATATTTATTCTTTTTTTTTATCAACAGATTAGTCGGTATTACTCCGAAAAAAAAATGGAAAACCTTGGATTTATAATACTCAATATTTACACAGGGTATATACGAGTATAACGAATGTTACATACTTCTAGGGTATAATCTAGAACCCAAATGGTGTCGATTTAACCAAACTTGCTTAAACGAAAAATGTCGCAAAAAGTTACAGGGTATTAGTTTCTTTTTTATTTCTTGTTTTCTCCTTAAGTCAGAACCCAGATAACCGATTTGAGTAAAATTTGCTGTTGCTTAGTTTCTCTTCATGAAGTGATTATGTTCCTATTAGGTTAAATCATACAGGGCGTTGATTTTACTACAACCCTTTGTGAATATTCTTCTGTAACTTTTTTTTACGTTTAAATTTATACATGCAACTATCAGAAATAGGTAGACAACACAAAGAATATATACCTATCAAAAGTCGAAATTATGCTCGGGTATGAAAATATTACAGACAATATTTATTAATATTCCATATTTTTGGAAATTCTAGATTATACCCTTGAAGTATGTAACATTCGTTAGGTGACATCCTGTATAAAAATTTAAATATTTTTTAGATTTAATGAAAATGTTACAGTTACTGTCAATACTGTTGATAGTTTCCAAGGAATGGAAAATGATGTTATAATCATATCTTGTGTCAGATATGCTCCCAACAATTTTTTACAAAATGAACAAAGATTAAATGTAGCACTGACGCGGGCTCGTCAAGCATTATACATCATTGGAAATTATTCATTGTTTAAGGTAAGAATTGAAAATTTTCTATAGACATTCTTTATTTATATAAATATTTTTTAGCATTGTCAGCCACTGTACGATTTACGTGAAGATGCAAAAAAAAGAAGATTGTGTATTGATATTAAAGAGTTTTGTAAAAATATTGACTTTTCCAAATTTATATTTAAATTATAATTTTAAGTTTAGTTTTTAATTTCTGTTGCTTTGTTGTTGTTTTCACAATGTTAAATATATGTTTTTTCTTAATTAATATTTTTTCATTTGTAATAATTTAGTTGTATTTATACAATTTTTTTTTGTTGGATGTTAGATGTTTTTCGTCAGATTTTTATCATATTTTTATGGTTCAATCCGGCGAGAGTATATTGAATTCTATTAAATTTTTACATTTCAACTATTGCAGTCATTATCCAAAAAATCATTATTGAAATTGAGTAATTTGTTTAAGAAATGGGGGCGCATGAAATACTGACTTGGTGAATTACCAGAATCTTTACCTATTAACTTATCTGTGATATTTGAACTGAAATAAGAATACATTTTTAATTATAGTAAGACTGATAGAAAGATTATTACTTATATTAACAAGGCCACAGCATCTTGCACGTGGCGTGACAGATTTGTTTGAATCAATAAAAGTCATGACATAAAGGGTCCCCTAAAATTCAAGGAATTTTGATAAAAAACAGGTTTTAATTAAAAATTGTAATTTTTTAATTGATTCGTAAATTATACAATATAGGGTTATGTATGGAACAGCATATCGAGTAAGTGGTCTCCACGGTTTTGCTGGTAACTACATACGCACTCTTATCGCGATTTTCCATGACCGTTTTGCATAAATGCGGCTGAATTTCGTTGATACAGCGCTCAATTTCCTCCTTTAAAGCATGGGTTGGCATAAAACTTAGACTTAAAAAAAACCCAAAGAAAAAAGTCCAACGGCGTTAAGTCGCATGATGTGAATGTCCAATTCTGATGAAAACGAGAAATTACACGGCCAGGAAATGACTTCTGCAGTGATTGAATTATTTCTCCGGTTGTATGGCATGTTGCACCGTCCATATCTTTCAATTTAGCACAAATACTGGATTATCATGTCGGATAGTGAGCACCATTAACTGTTATTGCCTGACCAGCCGCCGAAGAAGATGCCTCTAACGTGACACACGAATGCATTTGGTTCTCAACAATAATTGTGGATTTTCTGAACCCCAAATGCGACAATTTTGTCGATTAACAAAGCCATCAAGATGAAAATGAGCCTCATGGCTGAAGATGTTCGAAAACTCAGCATCCACTTGTTCCATAATCTATTCAACGACCATTCTTCGTTCTCCGTGGTCAGTAGACTTCAGTTCTTGAGTCAATTGAACTTTGTGAGCATGAAGATGAAAATCTTTCGTGAGAAAACGCTGTAGAGAGCTTCTCGAAATGTCCAGTTCTTAACCGAATTGATGTTCCTGGACTCTCAGTAACACTCACAAACTGCTTGGATGTTTTTTCGTTGAACTTGTTGAAGAACGGTCAGTGTTTAAGACATGGATTTGACAGTCCTATACTATGGATGTAACCGCGCCATTATTCCATGGATAGAAATTGGCCTCAATGATTTGAGATCGAGGGGGATTATCCCTCTTTATCCTGCCTCATCTCGTGTAGACTTGGACAGCTTTCGTAGGTGGGGCCCATCCGTCGTCTACCCCGACCGCAAATGCGGCCGGTGTAGGCGCTTTGTGGGACCTCCTTTTGTCCTGGTTGGGCCTTGCCGGCTAGGGCCCTTTCTTCTGGCGCTCTTCTTGCTTCGCCGGCTCGTCTGTGTAAACCTCGGGGGTGGTGTCATGTTTATGTGTGGTATGGTTGGGTAGGGTAGTGCGGCTATGCAGCCTGGGATGCGCTTTGCTAAGGTGGCCCTTAGGCTAGCGCGGGAGGGGAGGGGTAAGGAGGGTATGGGGGGTGTGTATGTGTGTGTGTGTGTGTCGTTGTCTTCGTTTCTTGATCCTGGCTGTCTCTGAAACAGAAAAGGTTAGCGGGCAGGGGGGGGGTCATTGGGGTGGTCACCCAGGGTCAAAAAGTTGGTGTCTAGGTCTTTTGTGTTTGTCGGTCACGTCGGGTACGTAGTCAACGGCTTGCCTGAGGAGGGGATTGTCATGTCTAGCGGCTACGTCAAATCGTTTCTCCGCGTTTTGTCTTATTGTCTGTGTAGCGTTTGTGTATTGTAAGTCTCGTAATATGTCAGTGTTTCTTACGTACCAGGGCGCGTCGGTGGCCGTGCGGAGGGCTATGTTTTCCACAGCCTGTAATGACTTTAAGTGGCTTTTTGCCGCGTGACCCCACGCCGTGGAGGCGTAGGTTAGCTGCGGTTGAAGTACCACCTTGATAAGCGTTCGCTTATTCCTTAAACTGAGGGTGTTTCCACCTTTGAGTAAGGGATAGAGCCTAGCCCTGGTGGTCTTTGCTTGCGCCACCGCACCGTCTCCACGATGTGCGGTTTCCACGTGAGACGCTGGTCCATCGTCACGCCCACGTATCGTGTTTGTCGATTCCAGGAGATGGGTTCCTGGGATAATGGATGTAACCAAAACCAGAGCCGACTTTCTGTGCATTGTAGCTGTTCCAACATGAACTGCAAAAGTGGCAACGATTTGTCTAAAGTCACGTGATAAAATCGTGCGACACTGATTTAAAAAGAAACTATTTCTGATTAGGAAATTGACTTTTTTTTGGTAGAAACACAAACAAATAAAAATTTACAGTAAAATATATATGTAAAATACGCAATAACACTTAATATTACGTAATGAATATAATAAATCAGCTTTGATAAGACTGCATATGCCCTAAGTCACGTGACGCGAGACTAGTTTCTCTCACTACATCTTGGCCCCTTACCTCTCTCTACATTTCATCCTAGTCCATAGTATACTGTCAAATCGATGGTTTAAGATCACTGATTGATCCAGCTTTCTTGAATTTTTCAACTAATCTGTTCACAGTTGAAGTTAAAGCACTATTTCGACCATATTTTGTACGAAAATTTCGAACTATAGTGCTAAACCTTCATTATTTTTAAAATATTGCTCAACAGTGAAAACGTGTTGTTATTTCCTGCGGAGCTCCATTTTTAATAACCTTGAATTATCAGCTGTCACTCTATCTCTTTTTTCGTTGGCAACACTTTACTGCACAAATGGCGCAAAATTCAAATCTTCTGTGAGTACGCCCGATAGATTTACGTGTTAAAAATTCAGCGAGATGAAAATTTATTATCTTGATAAAGTACATATAACCGATTTCAGAGGTGATTTAGTCCAATAACCAAATAAGTAAGTTAAAAAATTAAGTTAAAATCGTGTGAAATTTCAATTTCAATAGGATAATAGGATAGGATAATAATTAATTAATACAATTTTAATTGATTTATAAGTAAAACTTTGAATGGGGGCTGTCACGGAATTTGATTGGTCTCGGTTTCCTCCAGAATTAAGGCCCCCGCTTGTTCGCCTGGTTGCGCTAGAAGATAGGTGGGTTGTCGATCCACGGTGGCGGACCCACGTTGGGCGCCACGATGCGGATGTGCCTCATTCTGGTTTGCCCCCGGCTGGTGAGACCTGTCAGACTGTCCCCTGGATGTCCCCTTAGCGGGATGGTAGTGTCCAGGGTCTTTCTTTACTTCCGGTGCGAGTGCGGTAGACGCCTGCTCGAGGTCTGGAGAGTTCCCTGGCATCTCGTTTCTTTCCCTCTTGACATATGGCCCTGCGACTATCAACGAGGGAAAGTAAGATTTCCTATCCTCCGCCATCGTTTTGAGTTCGAAGAGCTCAGGCCGTTGGAACACATCACTTAATTGGTTTTCCGCACTTGGAAATGTTTGTTTGGTTTTTTGCACTTGGTTAGGGTCTGATACCCTATTATTTGAAAATCACTGTCCTTATTCACTAATTCACTAATGTTGCACTGTGTACAGACTCCGTAGAGCGCCGATACGCGAGCTTTGAAAGGTTGCGTTTCAGCGGTTAGCTGAGAACGTCGAGCCGAATGTGGGTGTATTTTTTGTTTATACTGAGAAATAATAACTCAAGAATGGTATATAGGTAAGATTTATTCAGATTTAAATTTGCATACAGCAATCAGCGGTTTCTATTCAATTTATTGGATGTCGAATCAAGTCACACTCTTCACCAGGTACAATGCCCTGGCTGAAGAATTGCAAATGTCGCGGGTGCACGTTCATTCGTAGAGTGGATTCCGGCAGAAATTTTACTGTGGAGTCCGGTTTAGTAGCATCAAAATTTGGGGCGCGACATTGGTACTTTTGCTTGATCTGGTTGGGTTGTTGTAGTTAGTTATACAGGGTGATTCAGAACTTATCAAAAAAAAATTCTGGATNTTTTTACACTGTTCAGATCCTTCTTTTTTTTGCATGGTGGTTACTAGTGTTGAGCGTTTTAGCTGATGGATTCTAAATATGGTCGATTTTAGAAGAGATAAATGTGAAACTAACATCTCATCGGTTATACAGGGTGTTTATAAATAAGTGCGAAATATTTTAAGGGGTGGTTGCCGAAGTTATTTTGTGAAAAAGTTCTTATAAACGTAGGTCGAAATTTGCTTCTTTTCCGAGATACAGTGTTTAAATTTTTATTTTTATTAATTATTTCAAAGACTTTTAAAGATATTGATTGCACCAGTGGCGTTTGTGCGAGATTGCCACAAACTTTTTTAATAAAAAAAATGGTAGGTACCCCACTGACTTTTCCCGTTTTGATTTTTTTGTAGAAGTCCGCCATCTATTCTGAATGAAATTGGTCTCTTCAATTTTTTTCGTAGGATGCACCGTTTTTATGGGTTATGTTAATCGTTTATTTAAAAGTGCAAGTAGAAATATTCGGATCATCTCAAAAAACGTACATTTATCTCTCCAAAGTGTTTTGCAAATTTCTAGTCAATATCTTTAAAACTGAAATAATGAATAAAAATAAAAAAAATTAATATTCGAACACTGTATCTCGGAAACGAAGCATATAGCTTTAGCAACCACCCCCTAAAATATTTTGCACTTATTTACAAAGACCCTGTATATCACATATACCAAGAAGTTACAATAACAAAGCCCTAAATAAAAATTTAACGAGAATGGAAAAGTACAAGAAAGAAAAGCTTTATTTAAAACAGACATGCGAATCGTAGGCGCACTCAAAAAAAGTAAGGAGCTTGATCTACTTTTTCGTAACACCCTGTAATTGTTTTAATATGTTAAGGTGGCCATATGTATGAAATTTCGTGAATTGTCCAGAATTTTAATGGGCGGTATAATATTTTTCAAAGTACAGTAAAATTTACAGCAGTTTATTCACTTATTCACATATTTTTAATTGTTTTTTTTTCACAGGGTGCAATAATTAAATGCAGATGGCGAGCTCTTACGGCAAGTAGATATAGATAAACTAGAAATTAGATACTACGACCCATGGTAAAATAAACTAATATAGTCCAGGCGGTATCTGTTTTAAAAAGGGTATACTTGGGTAAAACGCATATGATTGGAGATTTTTGTTTTAACGGCTTCTAAATAACATCAGAAATGATAATTTTTCTATGCAAATAAAAAAAAACATGGGCTTAATTGTTATTGCAAAAAAGTATAAAAAAATAGCAAAAAAAATTCATTATTTTCTTGGATTTCTCGTCGACAACTTAGCAACTATTCATTTTGGACAACAATGGAAGAGGAAAAAAAGTTTTATAATTAAATTTTTAACAAGATAGAGTTAGTTGCAATTCGAAAAAATAATTATTGTTATTGCAAAAATCGGAAAAATAATTTAAAAAATTGTAAAAAATGCTAGTTTATTTGTCAATTTTTTTCAGATACTTGAATAATACCTAGGATCTTCATACTATTCCCAATTAAACTTTTTAGTGCATAGAATCATCACACCAAATTTCATCCAATTCGGTTCGATAGTTTTTACATAATAATTGTTTAAATATAAATTTTCAAAATCAAATTTCTAAAAATCTAAAGCCTGTGAATGCTTGAAAATTTCCCCACAAAAAGAAGAGCTCTCAAGCTTTAAAATGGTTTTTAAAAAATTCAAATCGGACTATTAGGCGAGCCGTGGTGATTGTTTAAACATTTTCGCAATTTTCACGCTTATAAACAATTGCAATAATTTATATAAATTTTCAAAATTTGCAATCACGGGCATCCCATTTAAAATGTCACTCAAATATATTCAAGACCGCGTGAAATCAATGAGGTATCAGTGGTGGAGGGAGCAAACACACAGCTACTCCGATCTGAATACTCGAATTCAAAAATGTTTTGAGTATTGCACCCATTGCCAAGGGCAAATGTTACAAAACAGTGGAAGTAGACAAGTTCGAAATCTATTTTGAAGAAGACATGTCAGAAGAAAGTGCAAGTGAACTCGGCAATCAGAGTCGTTAGAAAATCATATTTTGCAGTTGCAGGACGAGGAAATCGACGACGAAATAGATTGTGATAATACTGATGAGGCATGTGAAAAATCACCAACTAATAAAAGAATTAGATTAGATTTATTTATATTTAATATAAATAAAAATTGAAATAAATTGTTTAAAATTTGAAAAATCATGAAAAGTGTGTACTGTTTATTGAAGTATCCAAAAGATTCTTATACTTTTTTTATATAAATAAAAAATAATTTTTAGATAAATATTTTAAGAATAAACGAAAAAATTAAAATTTATTTTTTTTTGAAAGATTTTTAGAAATTTATTGTACAACTAAAAATTAATACTAATTTTCAGTTGTTTATTTAAATAATTATTGATTAAACAATTTTATAATATTTAAACAAACTTACTAGTATTACCTGGTGCAACATGCAAAAATTTTGGTCGTGAATATTAACATAGTAAATAAATAAACATAATAAATTAATCATTTTTTAAAGTAACTGTTTATCTGTATGTCAAAAGTCCCATATGATAAATGAATTTTTTAAGTAGAGAGACATCAATTTAAAAAAAAATCATCGAAATTGGTCCATTAGAAGCTGAGATAAGTGAAATTTTTCCGAGCGTCGCAGTTTTAAACTCGAAAATTCAGATCGGAGTAGATGTGTGTTTGCTCCCCCTACCACTGATTTCACGCGGTCTTGAATATCTTTGAGTGACATTTTAAATGGGACGCCCGTGATTGCAAATTTTGAAAAATTATATCAGGAAAGTACTCGGGATGACACACCTATTAGTTCAAAAAACAGCCCTTATGCCCTTATAGTTTTGCTGTAAATAAGGGCTATAACTCCGAAAATAATGGGCGGATCATCAGGTTTTTTTTTTAAAAGTACTCGTCTTTCCGAGTACTTTCAAACTATATTTTAAAATAAAAAAAAAATTAAAAAAACATTAAATTATTGCAATTTTTTATAAGCGTGAAAATTGCTAAAATGTTTAAACAATCACCACGGCTCACCTAAGCGTCCGAATTGAATTTTTCAAAAACCATTTTAAAGCTTGAGAGCTCTTCTTTTTGTGGTGAAATTTTCAAGTATTCAAAGGCTTTAGATCTTTAGAAATTTGATTTTGAAAATTTTTTAATTAAAAAAAAATAAAAAATTTAAACAATTATTATGTAAAAATTATCTAACCGAATTGGATGAAATTTAGTGTGATGATTCTATGCACTAAGAAGTTTAATTGAGAAAAGTATGAAGATCCTCGGTATTATTCAAGTGTCTGAAAAAAATTGACAAATGAACTAGCATTTTTTGCAATTTTTTAAATGATTTTTTCGAATTGCAACTAACTCTATCTTGTTCAAAATTTAATTACAAAACTTTTTTCCACGTTCCATTTTTGTCTAAAATGAATAGTTGCTAAGTTGTCGACGAGAAATCCAAGAAAAAATTATTTTTTTTGCTATTTTTTTATACTTTTTTGCAATAACAATTAAGCCCAAGTTTATTTTTATTTGCATAGAAAAATTATCATTTATAATGTTATTTAGAAGCCGTTAAAGCAAAAATCTCCGATCATATGCGTTTTACCCAACCCGAAACAGATACCGCCTGGACTAATAACCCTTGTTTACATGACAAAACTTTAAAAATATTTTTAATTTTACCAGTTGTATTTGTCAAAAATAAGAAGTCACCGAAAAGAAGCAGTTATGTACTTTCAGTTTTAAGCAACCAGTTAAACTTGTTTAATATTTCAAAATTCAGTTTAGTGACCTAACAATAAGTGATTTTTTTGTCACCATTTGTGGTTTTACCGGCGATAAAACTTCAGGGCTGCTATTGATAACGAAAAATCGCTAAATCTTGACGTCACCAATANCGGGGATTAGGTCGGTGATTAAAAGGAAAGAAAGGGATTCTTTCAAGGTAGCCTTAATAAAGGCAGGTAGATCTTGCTCGTTGCAATGCACTTCACCTCACAAACAAACACGTCCGCTCAGCTCGGCTGTTCGCTCTGAACTGACTCTGTAACTAACTACCTGTGCATTATGGGTAGGAGGAAATTTAAATGCCGTGCACCAGTTAATCAACATCAAAGAAAAGAGGACCAATAATATATCCATCTAACATGCCACATCGCATATTTATTCCAAATTTATTTTGATTGCCAGTTTCTTTTATCCATCTCGGATTATTGTCGGACCAATAATGACAGTTGTGTCTATTGACGAGACCATTATTATGATCTCGACTTTCGTCAGTCCAACAAATTTTTTTAAGGATACTATTGTCGTCTTGGTACAAAACTGAGAAATGAGATAGAAAATCTAACCGTCTTTCGGGATCTTCGGGTCGTAAATGGTGAACAGTATGTACTTACTGTATGTACTTATGGATAGAATTTGTTTCTGGACAGTATCCTCTATGACAGACGTACATAATTGATATGTTAGTTACCTCTGCAATATTTCTAATTGAAGTTCGAAGATTATTTTCCGCTGTTGCTAGATCATTTGTCACCGTTCATAAACGTTTACGTTTATTGACATTCAAACTTCCGTACTGCAAAGGATTTCTCTTCAACTTTAAAAATGTTTTTTGATCTGGACATCTTCTGTTAAGAAGCATATCGTCTTTTTCTTGATTAGTGTATTGAACCATATTTTCACTCAAATTAGACAAATTTCAAGACCTCAACATACAATTAGCTGTTTTATCAACTTGTATTTCCGAATGACATTAAACAAAATTTTTGTTTTCTTGTAATCAAAGCCTACTATGATGAAGTTGCGTTATACATTCACGATTTATTTTAGGACATGCGTACACATAATTACCTATGAATTATTATTATACAGGGTGGTCGCGACGTAATGGGCCAAAATTCATGGGTAGATTCCCCAAGTAAAAATATTGCGATTTAGCCGAACTTACCTTAGTCCAAAAGTTGATAGTTAAAGAGATACAGNTTTGGCGATTTTTTCGATTTTTACAATAATAATCATGATTCATTCGATATGTAACTAGTCATATTTTGTAAAATTTAATTACAAAAATTTTTTTCCTCTTCCATTTTCGCCTAAAATCAACTATTGAAAAGATACATAATTAAATAAGGAAAATATGACATTTTTCGAATGTTTTTAACATATTGTGCCGCCAAAAGTTAAGCCCACATTTTTTTTTATGCGCATAGAAACATTTTCATTTCTAGTGATATTTTAAAGCCAAAAAGCCAAAAATCTCCGTGGATATACGATTCACACAAACCAAAACAGATACCGCCTAGTCTATAAAGGTCTGCTGCAGGCTGGATTTTAAGATGGATCCGTCTTGTTAAAATTTCTCTCGAAAGTCGGTGAAATTTTCATTTCCTCCGTCTCGCATCGATCGAAAGTTAAAAACCGTTGATTTTTCAGTACGCGTGCATTGGACGTTCTGTGGCTTGTCGACATCGTTTCAGGACGTATTGCATGTCGCTGACATCGCTTTTACGGAGCAGCGCGCGAAAATTTCGAAACATCGCGAAATTTTGTATTGCTTCGAAATTCATATAGCACGCACGACTGTCTATTCTGTGGTGTGGCGAGTTCTCTAGTCTGATAGGAGACCGATCGCGTCGTTTTTAGAACCTCGAGTGGCGTATTCGAAACATCGAAAATTTTTACACTGTTCAGATCCTTTTTTTTTTGCATGGTGGTTACTAGTGTTGAGCGTTTTAGCTGATGGATTCTAAATATGGTCGATTTTAGAAGAGATAAATGTGAAACTAACATCTCATCGGTTATACAGGGTGTTTATAAATAAGTGCGAAATATTTTAGGGGGTGGTTGCCGAAGTTATTTTGTGAAAAAGTTCTTATAAACGTAGGTCGAAATATGCTTCTTTTCCGAGATACAGTGTTTAAATTTTTATTTTTATTAATTATTTCAAAGACTTTTAAAGATATTGATTGCACCAGTGGCGTTTGTGCGAGATTGCCACAAACTTTTTTAATAAAAAAAATGGTAGGTACCCCACTGACTTTTCCCGTTTTGANAATAACCCTTGTTTACATGACAAAACTTTAAAAATATTTTTAATTTTACCAGTTGTATTTGTCAAAAATAAGAAGTCACCGAAAAAAGCAGTTATGTACTTTCAGTTTTAAGCAACCAGTTAAACTTGTTTAATATTTCAAAATTCAGTTTAGTGACCTAACAATAAGTGATTTTTTTGTCACCATTTGTGGTTTTACCGGCGATAAAACTTCAGGGCTGCTATTGATAACGAAAAATCGCTAAATCTTGACGTCACCAATATTAATGATTCGTTTACAAGGAACAATGACAAACCGTTACGTCTACGCAGGAGAAAATGCGATCGGTGATAGGTTGAATAGAATCTCGTACAGAATTACACCAATCACAACTGGTGAAACAGAAGTTTGTGTTTTAATGTTCTCTTGATCTTATTGTTAAATTAATATTTTTTAATTTTACCGATATTTAATTGCCAATATGAAGAAAATTAAATTACTATTCCAACCAAAATTACTGGTTACGTGGCTTGTAATCATTTATGAAGACTGTAGCATAAGTTTTATTTCAAGTATAATAAAATTATTATTTACAAAGGTTTATATCAACAGCAAACCTTGAGTACTAATAAATATTTAAAATGTTTTGTTTAATTGTCTTATGCCTAGATTATATACTTAAGAGTCTTATGAACCAAAATTAAAATATTTGCCTATTCTTTATTTAAGTTAAAGGAATATTTACGCTTTAAAATTAATTTTTGTAAGATTATGTTCAATTAATCAAACTGAAGATTTCTTGGAAAATATTAGACGAACAAATGACTAGTAGAGAGCTCTTGAAAAACATCAGCACGATTTTTTTTTAATTGGATGGCAAATGAATGAATTATAGTAGACTATGCTGGGTGTTCCACATAAAAGTCCTAAACGTCGTATTTCGGCCCATCAATGACTTCGTCAAAGAGTGCATTTGATTTTTTTCAGAGCAAATTGGAGATGGCGCTGAAGTCGAAAGAAATTTTTCGTTGTCAGGAACTTTGTAACAAGGTTTATCCGATACGTTGTTCAATTCTAAACAAATTTTGTCAAATGACTATTTTTCAAAAACTTAATAGTTTCAGAGATACAGGGTTCTTTAGTCGCAGTCGGTTAGGCCTAAACTCAAACGTATTTAGAGTTTCGAATTATTAGGTACCTTACACAATGTAACAATAAATAATTATCCGAGTCAATTGAACAGTTTCTTTTAAGAAATAGTGAAATAAAATTTGCAAATTAAAAAACGGTAAACTACAAGTGTACTAAAACATTTCCATTTTCGCTAATATATATTTCAAAGCGACGCCGTAGTTGCTGATTGCAAGAAGAGAGTAAAGAGCAACGGGTAATTACCGCACAGCTAGCATAAATCTTATTTATTAAGTCCGCCATATCTTCTATTGGCTCAGTGTACACTATATCTGTTAATGTCCCCCATAGAAAAAAATCAGGAGGAATTAGATCTTGCGCCCTTGATGGTCATCTAATTGGCCCATTTGTACCACGCCATCTTCCAGGGTAGGATCTGTTCAAGTACTCTGTAACTCGCGTCATTATTCCATGGCTAGAAATTGGCCTCAATGATTTGGGATCGAGGGGGATTATCCCTCTTTATCCTGCCTCATCTCGTGTAGGCTTGGACAACCTTCGTAGGTGGGCCCCATCCGTCGTCTACCCCGACCGCAAATGCGGCCGGTGTAGGCGCTTTGTGGGACCTCCTTTTGTCCTGGCTGGGCCCCNGTGAGGATATTTGCATTTGTTAAGGAATAAATTAAAAAAAACTGAAATAATATTTTACATTTAACACCCTGTATCTCTTTAACTATCAACTTTTGGACTAAGGTAAGTTCGGCTAAATCGCAATATTTTTACTTGGGGAATCTACCCATGAATTTTGGCCCATTACGTCGCGACCACCCTGTATAAAAAGAATAAGGTATTTTAAAAACCCTTGCCATATTTTACAGAAATACATAATTTTATTTAACTATTCCTTAAAAATACTGTTAAATTGACTTGCATAATAATTGTTCCATTGTGTAAGGTAATAATTCGAAACTAAAATAGGTAGGTACCTACACTCGAGTTTGGGCTTCACCGACTAAAGAGGCCGATATCTCTGAAACTATTAAGTTTTTGAAAAATAGTCATTACACAAAAATTGTTTAAAATTGAACTGAGTATCGGATAAACCTTGTTACAACGTTTTTACCAACGAAAAATTTCTTCCGACTTCAGCGCCATATCCAATTTGCTCTGAAAAAAAAACAAGTTGCATTCCTTGACGAAGACATCGATGAGTTCTATCATCTGTGTTTTTTCAAAATTAAAATATCTTTTTCTGTTGCCGAGATACGAAGCTGAGGACTTTTATGTGGAACACCCGGTTCAAAACTTCAAGCGTTATAGACTTTCCGAAGTCAGTTGTAAAAACGCCTAGCAATAAAAATTAATGAGTTTCATAGGCGTCCATAAAAAGTTTTCTACTAAAGGTAAAAAATTATAATAATATGTATATAAATGTGTAGAAAATTTCTATTATAAGTTCATTTGACCTCGCTTATTCTTCAACTGGGCGACCAGACCTGTATATGGGCATTGCTAAATATGGAAATAAATTTTTCAAATATTGCAATGCCGAGTGGTTGCGTCAGCGACCGAACCTGATACGTACTGCCAATCTATTGGTTCTTCAGTAGAGTCGGAAAGACTATATAAAGAGTGTGACTGTTTTTCGAAACAACTCTTTTTTCTCTTTTAAAGCAGTGTCTAACCCTAATGCTCCAATTTAATTGTTGTAATGATCATCAATTTGTTTATTTTTGACTTTGAACATAGAAATTATACGATCCTTTGAGCGTTTCAAAATTTCATCAAAAAAACAATTGGATATCGCATATGTGACTTCTAGATGTAAGTTATGTTTTTTAAATGAAACATGCTGTACAGGGTGTCCCATTTTAAATAACGCATTGCAATATCTTCATAAGGAAGTACTTTCAAGAAAAACGTTTTAGACAAAAGTTGTAGGGTTCTGAGGGGGACATTCGATGGAGACCTTAACTCAAAGGTCATCCTTATTCGAAGGTCAACTTGAATTTTTAGATGTAATAGATATATATTTCTAACACCGAAAATTTTGCTTTCAGATATTTCTTTATGTTATGTGTCAGTGACAAATTAAAATTGATAATAATATAATTAATTTCGAGTATGTTTCAAATTGTTTCCCGAGGATTATTTTCGGTGAGCGTAGTTCACACCCAGCCAGAAAAAATGTAGTTTTATTCAGGATTGTCCTAAGTAACAGAACTTTCAAGAAAATATTTCAAATTGCACACATGGATGTTGACAAATTCATTATTACGTACACTCTCGTAAACTTGATTTCTTGAAAAAGGTTTGATTTTTTTCTCTAATAATAGAGAGCTTAATGTCAGTGACAGTCATCCCTAAAACTACCCCTAACGAAATCCTAAATGTAAGTGTGAATGAATAAAATATCTCATAAATAGCATTTATCATTCCATTTTAAAATTATATAAAAATATATTTGCACTTTGCGTACCTAGATATTAGATACCTAGAATTTTTCCGTAAATCATAAGTGGAGTACTGATTTAATTTTTTTGCTTTACTCTCTATACATCTTAAATATATAGGAACAGTGAACAGTGTACAGTGTGTCTCAGAAATAGGTGCCAACATTGTAATCTCGTATTTAACGTATCAAAAGTAGCAACTTATACTTAATATTTATTTTCGAAAACTCATATTTTGTCTGTTATTTTGTTTAATTTTTGTATTTTTTATTTATTATTTATTTGTTTTATTTTATTTATCTATTTTGTTTATTTACTTATTTTTATGCTTACTATTTTTGTATTTTTTATTTTTATTTTTGTACCCTTTAATTTATCAAATGATTAATGTTTTATGAAATGATTCATAACCATTATTCCTAGTGTAACACGTCCAAAAAATAAGGTGAATTTGTTTAAAAAATAAAGAATCTTTATACATATATGCTTCCGAATCAATTTCGTCCCCTTCCAAGTAATCCACACTCGACACGATGCACTTATGCCAACTTTTTTTTCCAACTCTCAAACCAGTCTGAAAAGTCCTTTTCCGGTATAGCCTTCAATGCTTTCGTCGATTCGGCTTTTATTTCCTCGATTGAGTCCAAACGGGGTCCACGAAGTGGTCTTTTGAATTTAGGGAATAACCAGAAGTCACTCGGTGCTAAATCAGGCGAATACGGTGGTTGCGGAACGATATGAGTTGAATTTTTGGCGAAATGGTCTCGAATTATCAATGCGTGAGCCGGTGCAAAAACCAAGAGTTGTCTGTCCATAATTCTGGCCTTTTGCGGTCAATAACATCACGTAAACGGCGCATATCACTCGAATAATATTCCTTCCAACCTCCAAAAAAAATTATTGTATGCTTCATAACATCCGCGAATTTTAAATAAGTAATTCACGTTATTTTTTAGACAGAGTTAAATACTAGCGCTAACAAGTTACCTCTTTTTTGCATTTTGTCTATTATTAACTCAACTTTCCATATCGACTTGGCGAAGTGGCGGGTAATAAAATTTTTAAAATTAAAATGAAACAAAAGTTGCTGCTTTTGATGAGTTAAATGCGTGTTTGAAATTTTGGAACTTATTTCTGAGCACTGTATGTTTAGTAGACTTTTTGTTGTTATGTATTTTATAAAGTATTTTTCCTCCGTCACATGGTGTGAGGATTTATGCTTCTACAGGGTATTCCTTATTTACAAAGTTTTGAAATCTTCCAAAAGGCGTCTCAAAAAATGCATTTTTTGAATGCATTTTTGGCTGCAGCAATGCAATTTCCGGTTTGTCAGAAACACAAAGTAGCCACATTTTTTACAAAAAATTTTTGAAAGAGAATGCAAAAAACCGCATTCCGATCCGTCTTTATGGAAAAAATTCCGAACTTTTGTGCTTCATTGCCTCGTTTACTTTGTAAAC
Source organism: Anoplophora glabripennis (assembly GCF_000390285.2). NCBI lineage: Eukaryota > Metazoa > Arthropoda > Insecta > Coleoptera > Cerambycidae > Anoplophora > Anoplophora glabripennis. The sequence continues at coordinate 131,543 of NW_019416652.1, forward strand.
TATGGTTCAAAAATGTTCCATTGCGAAAATACGGGGGTGTTAAAATTTTAGGAAAAACAAGGAAATTAATTAATATTTTCGAAACCGCTTTAGATATTTCAGTGATATTTAGTAAGTAGCGATACTTAATAAAGGCGCATGTTTTTCAATACAAAGATAATTTTTAGCTCCAACAGCGGCGTGCGTAAGAGCACTGACTTTGATATTTTTAAAGAAAAAAATGGAAATGGCACGCCAAAGATTTTTTCTCCAAATAAAATTATTTTTGATATCCCTATTCAATTCGAAAGATAAGAGCTCTCTTGAATTTTCGTCTTGCGCTGCGCCGTTTTTGAGTAAAACAAAACGTATTGTCCCTAAATAATAATTAATGTAATTATTGAAGCATACAATTTTGCAATAAAGCGTGTGACCTTCTGTCAGTGGTATCTTCATAATGTTGCGCAAAATCCACAATTTGAATCGCATATTCTGTTCACGGACGAAGCTAATTTTACAAGAGTTTTTCAAGACATGCCATATAAAATTTTCACAACAATCATTAATTTGTTGGCGGATGAAAATCCACATGCTATAACGGAAACCCATTTCCAACACCAATTTTTGGTCAACGTATAGGCAGGAATAATTGGTGACCACTTTATTGGACCATTCTTCCTGCTGAGACTTGATGAACAATCTTACTGTAATTTCCTTTAAGAACAATTGCCTTTACTGCTTGAGGATGTTCCGACGGCAATAAAAAGCAAAATGTGTTACATACACGATGGAGCGCCAGCACATTTTAGTGTAATGGTTCGCAATTATTTACAAACTGTTTATCCAAATCGTTGGATTGTCCGCCAATGTTCCCCTACCTCAATAGCTTAGCTTTCTTTTTATGGGGTCATATTAAGATGCTAGTGTACAAAAGCCCCATTAATACTGTAGAGGAATTAAGAAAAAGAAAAATTGCAACATGTACTCATATACAGGGTGTTTTTAAATGAAGTAGCAAAAATAGTACCAGTGAATGTAGAGCCTAAAATAAGAGGATTGAAGTAAAAATACCTTATATGAAAGTTGCACCCCTGAAGCGATATACCCTCTTAAAGGAGGGGTTTGAAATTCACATTTAAATTTTTTTCTTTAACGTGAGGAATGCTAGAGACACGAAGCTTGGTATGAGCATCCTACTAATAAAGAGACAACTTTTCAATATTTGTTCGATCATTGGCGTATTTTATATGAGGCAAATTATTTATTATAAATCTTTATTGGGAACACTGATTTATTGCGCAACTTTTTTACCTCTTGTAATTTTTCGATAAAACCGATAGTTTTCTATTAAAAAAAAATTAGCTGCGTCATCGTTCACTAAAGGGGTAATTGCGAAAATTTGTAAAAATAAAGTAGGCGGATGTCATAACAAATAAATTATTATTTATCATATTAATAAATTGACACTTTCTGTCAATAAGCTGTCAATAAGTTAATAATAACAAGAATAGTTTGCTATTAATTAATGAAAAATGTTTGGTAACTTATGACTATGAGACATGTATTAAGGTAAAGTTATTTATCTGAAATAAAATTTAATACCAACGAAAAACAAGAAATGCAAAATTAAATTTATAGAATATTATCGAAATAATTTCCATTTTGCTGCAAGCATAACCTAATACGTCTGTTGAAGTTATAACGCACGCGCACAAACAGATCTTGGTTATTGCGAAGGTCATCTGCTGCCTGAAATATTCTTAAGATTCTTAAGCGTAGTCCTTCTAAGGAGGCAACAGAAGTGGCATAAACAAAACTTTTTATGTGTCCTCACAAAAAGAAATCCATAGGCGTTACGTCAGGAGAACGTGCAGGCCAACAAACAGGGGCATCACGACCACGACCAATCCAGCGATTCGTGTAATTTACATTTAACCATTCTCATATATCACATCACCTGACGTGTAGCGAGGGGTACATCCTCAAGTATCTAATATTGGAAGAGTTTCGTTCAAAAATCTAACTCGGCCGCTTCAAGCCTGTGTGGAAAAATAAAAGGAGCTACTAGTGTATTTCCTGCAATTCCCATCCAAACATTTAAACTGAAATTAGGTTGACATCTTGAAACAAATATTTCATGAGTATTTTCTTCCTACCATGAATGAACATTATGAAGCTTTACTGCACCTACTCTAGGAAAATTTGCTTCATCGGTGAAAAGTATATTCATTAGGAAATTTAAGTCATGCCTGGAAATATTAATGTACCATTGACAAAAATCCACGCGGTTAGGTAAATCAGGGTCATTCAATTCTTGCACGGGTTGATGGTGAAGAGGGTCTAAAAGATTTTCATGAGCTACATTCAATTCCACACAAGACTGTGAGAAACTTGCAGTTGCCTGGACACCTGTCTTGTGCTTGTACCACAGTCTTGTTCTAGATGTTCCAGTATAGCTTCCTCAGTTTCAACAGTTTGGACATTACGCTTTCTTCCGGCATCCTCACGATTGGGCTGAATTTTACCAGTTTCGCGAAACCTTCTTTCCACCGAGGTCAATGCTTGTCTATGAGGAATTGGTCGGTTTGGATATCTTTGGTGGTATAATCTTACTGCAGCGTTACTATTCTGGATTCGAAAAACATTTGGAGCATGTCGACATATTCATTATTGGTATAAATATTATTTGCCATAATTATTCTGATAATAAATTAATCAATTGTACAATTTATTTGTTATGACATCCCCCTATTTTATTTTTACAAATTTCCGCAATTACCCCTTTAGTGATGACGCATCTAATTTTTTTACTAGAAAACTATAGGTTTTATGGAAAAATTACAAGAGGTAAAAAAGTTGCGCAATAAATCAGTCTTCCCAATAAATATTTTTAAAATAAATAATTTGCCTTTATAAAATACGCCAATGATCGAACAAATATTGAAAAGTTGTCTCTTTATTAGTAGGATGCTCATACCAAGTTTTGTGTCTCTAGCATTCCTCATGTTAAAGAAGAAAATGAAAATATGAATTTCAATCCCCTCCTTTAATAGGGTATATCGGTTCAGGGGTTCAACTTTCATAAAAGGTATTTTTACTTCAGTCCTCTTATTTTTGGCTCTACAATCACTGGTACCCTTTTGCTACTTTATTTAAAACACCCTGTATAAAAAATACTCCGGGGATATTTCAACGAGTACGCAATTCCATGAGAAGGAGGGCGGAAGCGTCATATTAAGTGAAGGAGGCCAATTTCAACAATTTTTGTAATAATAGTTTGATATCTGTTGTGATGTTAATGTCGTATGTTGTTAATTGTTGTTGTTCATTACACGCATGTGCCAGTCTGTAATGTATTTAATTTATGCTATTAAATTAAAATAGTTCTGTATTTTTTATTTACTGAAAAACGGCGCATCGCAGGACAAAAACTCAAGAGAGCTCTTATCTTCCGAATTGAACGGGAATTTCAAAAATAATTTTATTTGGGAAAAAACCGTTGGTGTACCAGTTTTTTCTTTAAACGTATCAGTCAGTGTTCGTACGCACGCCACTTAACAGTGACAATTTTTAATTCTAAAATTATGTTTGTATTGAAAAACATGCGCCTTTGTTAACTATCACTACGTACTAAATATCACTGAAATATCTCAAGCGGTTTCAAAAATATTAATTTACTTCTTTTTCCTAAAATTTTAACACCTCGTATTTTCGCAACGGAACATAGTTTATAAAGGAAACTATCATTAATTTTCCATGCAGAATCACACCCTTAAATATTCGCATAGCATTAAGGAACACCCTGTATAATATCGTATCTATCACTTTCTTTCTTTATACAAGTAATTAATTCTTGCCAGTTCTGCTCTCGATTTTATCAGTTTTACCATATAGTAATAAATTCTTTTGTTTTGAACATGTAGCCACATTTTTATAAAAAATCATATTTTTACCATATTTTAGTAAAATGATAGGCGTGTTTCCTAGTTTTATTCATTTGGAAAATTAATGAAAAATGAACAGTTGTATTTACTTCAATTTTAAATAATTTGTTTCATTTCGTAAATGATTGTATTTACAAAGGAGAGACTGATACATACTGTTCATACATACTGTTACATACAATAAATTATTAAAAACTCAAAATATTATAGATGATATTTAGTAAGAAACTTATAAATAAAAAAAAATTAGGAACGAAGGCCTGATATTTCGATACTTTATATCAAGTCATATAATATATGTTTTACTTGTAAATAAAGGTTGTTTATCAGAGATGGCGCTATAGTGATACTGTATTGGAAGGACGCCTGCACAGCGTCGCGATGCCACTTTGCCGCATACTATTAGTTTTACGGTTCCCACGATGTGACGTCGTGCCTGTTCTCCGATAATAATGTTATTTACAAATTTTTAAATGATCTCCGTATTAAAAGTTTGTGTTTCTAGAAAGTTTCTATAATTCATGTGAGGAAAAACAAACAAGTAGAAGATACTATGCTGATTTAGGATATCATATAAATACTTGTAGGTAAGTAAAATAAGGTTAGGTGAAATTATTTTTCTGGCAACATCTTAATCTAAAAACAAATAAGAGTATAATAGCTTTATTGAAATATCAAGAATTAAATACATACGATCAAAATAATAAACTAGTAATAAAATACTTGGAAATATCTGCCGTTTTTATTTTACAAAGGCTGCTGGCAATTAATGGATTAGTAATCTGGTACCTGGTATATATTAATTATGAACAGAAAAATTAAAAACTCTACATATGTTCAGGAACTATACTAGATGTAATTTATTAACCATTTAAAAATAAGTTGAAGTATTGTAGTGAATAAAAAACTGCATGTAATGCAACTACAAAACTATATTAACTAGTATTAAAATAACTACTTACTACAATAAGTTTTATAGTTTTTCTAACACAATGACAATTTATATTTGATTCAAATTGGACCAATCAAAATCTACTACAACTTATTTAGGAATGTTTTCTCCATTAAATACGCAAAATTATTGAATAAATATTTTATTTACCCATACTCTGACTGTAAATTTCTATGACTGATATTATCTATTTTTTTTTTGTAGATATTTTAATGTTAAAAAATTTCTTATTTTAAGTTTATTTTTTTTTGGGGGGGGGGGGGGGGGGTGGGTGTCCTCCCAATAAATTTTTTCGATTTGAGCCCCTAAATGACCGAAAAAATTAGCTTTTATTTTTTATATTAAATTAATTTTTAATTCATTTTTGCTTAGATTTTCCTATTGATAAAAAAGAATTTTCGCAAAAAGCATGTCAAAAATGACGATCGTGTTTGGTAACTGTTATATTAATTACGTGTACCTAATCAGCAAGGAAAAATAATTTATTTTTTTGTTCGTAAGCCATTAAGTAGGTATACGAAAAAATGAGAGGAGTAAAAAATTCTAAATGAAATGTCTAGTTTTTCCGAAGTCAATTGAAGAACCAACATCTTCAAGGTATGTACCAAGTTCGGTCGCTAAGCAGCAACTCGGCATTGAAATATTTGAAAAACTTGTTTCCATATTTATTTAGCCATACCCATATACAGGTCTGGTCGAACTAAATGTGGAGGTGGTAGAAATGTATACGCTCAGTTGAAGAATGAGCGTGCGGGCAAAGAGCAATGCGCACCGTTTTTCTGGTCCATTGCGTTGTCAAAATTCAGTTGTCGACTAGTCGCCTAGCAGTGCAGTGCGGGAATGCGGAATTTGGTGTGATTCAGATAATTTTAATTTATTATAGGCACCCTTCTATTAATCATTCATATTACAATTGCGAAAGGGAAAAATAAGAGGGATATTTGGTTTGCTAATATTATTACAACATGGCTTTTGAAATGGAACAAAACGAAATTTACCATCAATATAATAAAATTGTTTGAGGACATAAATAATTAAAATATGTTGTTGGTCAAATGAACATATAATAGAAATTTTCTACACTTTATATACAAATTATTATAATTTTCTACCTTTAGCAGAAAACTTTTTTAGGGACGCCCATGAAATTCATTAAATTTGATTGCTCGTTTTTTTATGCATGTTCAACTGACTTCGGAAGAACTATAGTATTAAAAGCTATTTTTCTTGTTGGAATTGGCTAACGTAGAAAATAGTTGTGAGAGAAATAAAATCAAAGGGTGCTAATTTCTTTCATTCAAATACATAAACCAGAAAAAAAGACTACCAAAAAATACCATTCAACTAGTTGTTAACGTGTACCAAAATTAAAATTTCTAAGTTTAACCAGTTTCGTGAAAAAAATAAAAGCTATTTTTTTCGGCCATTTTGATATTTGAATATTATCTCAGGGGGGGCTCAAATAAAAAAAAATATGTTGGAAGTACCCCCCCTAAAATTACTTTCTAAACACCTACTTAAAATATTTGCACATCGTTATGAAACACCCTGTATTTTAATTTAATATTGAATAGTTATTATTGCTTTAGTATCACAATTACGAGTAGAATTAAATTACTCATTATCATCATTTCACATGGTTATATGTAGTGTAATATAACTAAGTAATCGTATTTAATTTTTTTTATTTAGTTTAGACATATGATACCATTATTTACTGCCAAATGTGAATCTACTGAAATTTTTATTATACAGGGTGCTCCAATTAAAACTTTCCACCAGGAAAATATCGGAATTAAAAAAAAAATACCCGAGACACGTGGATTTTCTATTCAAGGGGGACACACGATGGCGCAAATTTTGGTGTCTTGGAAGCTACCCCTTAGGCAGGGGCGTAAAAAAGCAAACTTTAAAGGGCGCCCTATGTTGAGTGACACCTCATTTTAAAGCTTTTTCAATTCTGCTCACAGCGACATACGTCTTTTTAAATTTTGATATGGATATGACAATAAAATCATCACTTAAAGAATCAATCAACTGAGTGGCCTCCCAGATGGCCAGATCTAGACTTTTTTCTATGGGGACACTTAAAGTCAAAAATGTATGCAACACGACCGAACTCACTTGGGGAGCTTCGTCGGCGAATTGTTGAAGATTGTCCTCAGATAACGTCCGAAATGCTTCGATTCGGAAGTGGAGCAAAGATTTTATTATTGTATGGAAGCGGAGGAAAATCAGTTTGAACATTTAATAAAATAACATTCTTTAATTGTGTGACACTCAACATAGGGTGCCATTTACACCCTTGTCTAAGTGGTAGCTTACAAGACACTAAAACTTACGCCATCACGCGTCTCCCTTGAAAAGAAAATCGACGCGTCTCAGGTTTTTTTTTGTATATTTTTTTAATTCCGATATTTTCCAAATGGGAAGTTTTAATTGAAATACCCTATATTATCAGCTTACGTATTTTTACTCCAATTTAAAGGAATTAAGCTAATTCAAATAAATTTAAATTTTTTTCTAAAAAATATTCTTTCAATAGATTTAAAAAAATGAAATTGTTTGAATTAGCTTAAACCTTTGAAACAGAGAAAAAAATTATAGTGTTCTATTATCTTAATTATCTTATATAGTGATTCAAAAAACAAAACCAATAATGTAAAAACCAGAGGCGGCTGATAAAAATTAAAGTGGTTACCATTTGACAATAAAGCATGGGACCCATAGGTACTGCTTTTTAGGGAATGATTTTTCTCTCAAAGAAAACTTTTATGATGAAAAGTTTTAAATGGAATTTGCGATAAAAACTCGTGAAAAGAGTTTTTTTCATCAACTGTCAACAGTTGCATCTATACAGGGTAGCCCGAAAACGTACCGCAAGGCATTACAGGGCAGTAATGAACTTTTTGGCAAAATCCAAAGACAGGTAAAGTTTGCTTCTGAGGGGGGCAACTTTTGGCGCAAAAAGCATAGCAAAATCTTCAACCCCCTTAGTGGCGGTGGCATCCCCCAAATTTTTTGAAATGGGAATGGGGGTCAAGTGGGGGGTCATTAGAAAGGACTTCTAACTCTCTATAAATCGATTCTTACTTTTTGAAAATCGATCCATTATTTTAGAAAATATGCAGCTTTGAAAATACGAACAATATTTTTGACGAGAAATGCGAAATTCGATTTAATTTTACTTCAAAACTTACGGTATTAGCTTGGTAAATTCCTTCAAAAGAATTCGCTGTTTTTTTTTTTGATTTGCGAATTCTTTAGCCTGATTTTGGTGAGCAAAAAATTGTCCGCTTTTTGTTTCGTATTTAGATAGGCCACAAGAAGTTGCTAGATAACTGTCTTGTGACTTGTAGTTGAAGAGTACCAATACTGCCGAGTCTTTTAAATTGATTAATTATGGTGTACTCAATTCCAGAAAGAGTAGAAATTATTGAGCTTTTTTTCAAAAACAATGAATGCGGAAATCGGGTCGCCGAACTGTTCAACCAACGGCATCCTGAGAAACATGCGTCTGGAAAAATTGTTCGCGAATTGGTGGCCAAATTTCGCGAAACTGGCTCCGTTCATAACAAAAAGAGGCAGGTTGAAAATCCGGTACTAAATGAACCTACGGAAATAGCGGTATTGGGGCAAGTGGCAATGGATAGTACGCTGAGTACAATGCAATTGGCTACTGCGACAGGAGTGAGTCGTACAAGTGTCCAACGAATATTAAAAAAATACAAATTCCATCCTTATAAGATTCGGCTAGTGCAAGAGCTAAATGAAGACGATTTTGATCGTCGTTTGCAATTTTGCGAAATAATGACTGAACGAGCGATAAACGATAATTTCCTCTTTAATGTGTGTTTTTCGGACGAGTGTACGTTCTTCTTGAATGGTTTAGTGAATCGCCATAATTGTCGTTACTGGGCTGATACCAATCCAAGGATTTTCCATGAGACACACTCCCAACACCCCCAGAAGTTGAATGTATGGGCAGGTATTTTTGGAAATTCCATTGTAGGTCCTTTTTTCCTTCCTGGAAATTTGACAGGCGATATGTACTTGGATTTACTACAAAATGTCATCGACCCAGCTCTAACAAATATCATAGAGGACGACCCTGCTTACAATGAACACGAACTGATTTTCCAGCAAGACGGAGCTCCTCCACATTACTCGCTCAATGTGCGCAATTACCTAAATGAGACGTTTCCAGGACGCTGGATAGGACGAAGAGGTGCAATTGAGTGGCCCCCTCGGTCACCCGACTTAAATCCTTTAGATTTCTTTCTCTGGGGGCACATTAAAAGCAAAGTTTACAGCACTCCACCTGATACCTTGGAAGATCTGCGAGGACGAATCATTAATGTATGTCGCGAAGTAACACCGCAAGTGCTCCAGAATGTTCGACAACGGTTTGAAGACAACCTGTATCATTGTATGCAAGTTGGCGGACAACATTTTCAGCATTTACTTGACTAATACCGTAAGTTTTGAAGTAAAATTAAATCGATTTTCGCATTTCTCGTCAAAAATATTGTTCGTATTTTCAAAGCTGCATATTTTCTAAAATAATGAATCGATTTTCAAAAAGTAAGAATCGATGTATAGAGAATTAAAAGCCCTTTCTAATGACCCCCCACTTGACCCCCATTCCCATTTGAAAAAATTTAGGGGATAGCACCCCCACTTAGGGGGTTGAAGATTTTGGTATGCTTTTTGAGCCAAAAGTTGTCCCCCTCAGAAACAAATTTGACCTGTTTTTGGATTTTGCCGAAAAGTTCTTTACTACCCTGTAATGCCTTGCGGTACGTTTTCGATGGGCTACCCTATGATTCAACTAGCATCTGACTTGAGTCTTCATGAAATAATCCTCCAATCTTTCATCTTCAAACTGTTTCGGTGCGCCATGCGGCAGAGCGCGTTCCTCATCTTCAACATCAAAATCATTATTTTTTAAGTTTCTATGCCAATGTCTGCATATTATTTGTGACAGAGCATAGTCGCCGTAAGTCACAACAAGAATTATGTGTGCTTTAGCTGCAATTTCACTCACTTCTGCTGCAGTTTCACTCAAACAATTTTAGTTGTACTCACACTAATAGAGTGAAAAATTCACTCAATCGGGGGTGGACAGAAATTGATACATTACTGAGTAAAATTGAGTGAAATTGATTGATTTTTTTTTACAATGTAGGTGCATTACCATCTTAAACTACATGTATAGACTAGGCAGTATCTGTTTTGGTTTGGGTGAATCGTATATCCACGGAGATTTTTGGTTTTTTGGCTTTCAAATATCACTAGAAATAAAAATTTTTCTATACGCATAAAAAAACGTGGGCTTAACTTTTGGCGGCACAATATGTTTAAAAAATTAGAAAAATGTCGTATTTTTCTTCCTATTTAATTATGTATATTTTCAAGAGTTGACTTTAGGCGAAAATGGAACAGGAAAAAAATGTTTGTAATTAAATTTTTTACAAAATGTGACTAGTTACAAATCGAATGAATCATGATTATTATTGTAAAAATCGAAAAAATCGTCAAAAATGGGGTTAAAAGACATTACTTTTTGGGGATTTTTTTTGGGGTCTTTAGATTGGGTATAGAACCTTCATATCTGGCTCAAGAAAACTTCATGTTATGTAAAATCATCACACCAAATTTCTTCAAAATCGGCTCTATGGATTTTGCATAATAATTATTATGCAATCCAGATTTTGAAAAATAATTGCAAATTTTGAAAATTTTGCACAGCAAAAATCAAGGCCCTTAGATACATCAAAATTTACTCACATATAGAAGGGTTCTCAAGCTTTCAAACGCTTTTTGAAAAATTCGAATCCGTCAATTAGGAGAGCTCTGGTGCTTGTTTAAACATTGGTCGAATTTTTGTACTTATAAACAATTAGAATAACTGTGTGAATAGTCAACCAAATCAAAGTTTTAAAATAGGTTTTAAAAGTTCTTGGAAAGACGCTTCTTAAAAATAAACAGATCGATTGGTCAATTAATTACGTAGTTATAGCTGATCAAAGTTAACAGTCATTTACACTAAATGTACTGGGACATCCGGGCTAATTTTTCGAAAAATGCCTGGTATTCCGAGTACTTACCAAGTCTAAGTTTGCAGTACTTCATTGGCAACCTACTTTAAAACGTGTTTGAAGTTATTTATGCAAGCGAGAAATTCAAGAAAATCGTATATACGGGTGGTGATAGTGGGAGAAGCAGAGTGGAAGAGCACGGCCGCTTCGGCCTGCTCGAAATTGAATCGGCGAGTTCAAAACCGCGACGCGCTTAAAAATTTGTAACATCTCAGCTTCTAGAGGTCCGATTTTGACCCAATTTAAAGACCCCAAAAAAAATCCCTAAAAAGTAATGTTTTTTAACCCATTTTTGACAATTTTTTCGATTTTTACAATAATAATCATGATTCATTCGATTTGTAACTAGTCATATTTTGTAAAAAATTAATTACAAACATTTTTTTCCTCTTAAATAGGAAGAAAAACATGACATTTTTCGAATTTTTTAAACATATTGTGCCGCCAAAAGTTAAGCTCACGTTTTTTTTTTATGCGCATAGAAAAATTTTAATTTGTAGTGATATTTTCAAAAATCTCCGTGGATATACGATTCACCCAAATATGGACTTTTTGAAACAGATACCATCTGGACTAGTATGCAATTTTGGTAATGTGATTTGTTGGAAAACGGAGAGAACTTATTCAACGTCCCTACAACAGGCTCACAAACAGAAATCGAAAAGTCCAGAAAATTTTACACTTGACCTTGCTCTAGACGTGATGGGGTCATACGCACACCGAGATCGTAATCAGCGACCCCAAAAACATAGAGGTCAACTGGTTCGAGACCCATTCCCAATTAAGATATCAGCGAGAGATCAAAAGAAGGATTTGACCTCTAGATGACCTGCAAATGACCTTCAGAGGTCGGTTCGACCAACAAGTCGAAGCGTATTCGGAAGTAAAATTTTCCGCTCTCAGAATCCGGCGTTAAAAAAATTGTTTGAGTTAGGTAATAATGTATTTGACCTTCATTTGACCTTGATCTATACGTGATGGGGTCATATGGACACCTAGACTGGGAAAAAAGGACTTTTCGATTTCTGTTTCTGGGCCTGTATAATTATCATCACGATAATAATAATAATAATAATAATAATAATAGGTACTTGACAATAACAATAACGATGCATCCTAGCTACATGCAACAACAAAACTATTTTTAGTTTTAGTATTCGAAAATGATTTAAGTTCACCCTTAGAACTACGCCCCTGTTAAAATATGTGGCATACGCATATGCATGTGAGAAACAAAAGTTAATATAAAATTAGCATAGTGGACCTGCCTACTTTTTCAGTTTTTCTTTAAACTTCAATACTCTCTAGGAAGAGTACGAAGCTTTCGGGGACACATTTCCATAGATTTTTCTAGTTTATTGATATTGACCAGTTATTTTAGTTACACTTTGTATAACATATGCGAGTTGTAGACATAAGAATCTAACATGAACTCCTACGAAAATTGAGATTTATCCAACAAGAAAATAACTTTTTAGCAGAATTGTTATAGTTATCATCTCATTACATTAATTAGTTGTTTGAAAATTATATTCTATACAATTTAAACCGTTTATTGATGTTTAAAAATTTAATAACACTACGTATATTAAAATTATACACGGTCAAGTGTATATACCTACCTGACTTTGCCAAAATATTTTTAGATTTTTAGGTCCGTTCTATAATTAGTTTCTCGTATTCGTTTTCTATTGAAAGACCGCCCAAAATTGTTGTTTCGTACCGTGAGACCATAGTTGTTTCATTGTTTTAGTTAGAAGCAAATACATTGCAAATTGTTAATTTCTAAATACAATTTTTCAATCTACACAAAATTTTGTAATATAGGGGAAAATACTAACAGAGACCAACATTGAAAAAAAATCCTCACGCTTCACAAGTTCATAACTAATTTTTTTTATTATGCATTAGTTTTTCGATGTGGCACAGAAAACTCACGTTGACTAGTTTTAAAAAAGAATTTAGAATATCTGTATGAATATTGAGGTATTATTTTTTATAAATCATACTCAAAAAATGTAAATTTATTAATTTGTGTCATAAAATATTTTATATTATAAATCTTTTAAATTAACAGCACTTAGCAAAATCATTATAGCAAACAACCATTTGAAGAAATAATTAATATATATTTCAAAATGGATATTCAGAGTTGAAAGTTTAATTGGAACAAATCCTGTAACTTAATAAAGGTTTGTCGCAAAATTCCTGAAACACGTCAGATTTTATTTTCAATGGAGCATATTACGAAGAGGTTTGTTTATTTTTTTAATTATATGAAAGGGTTGCACCCCCAACTTTTATTTAAATGGAAGGGTAGATTGATTAATTTTTTATTTTAAATCTTTTTCTATTGCAAATACAATTTCATATTTTTTTGATACTTTTTATAAGCAATGTGCCAGAAAAAAATAAAATAAGGAAATGTTTACTGAAACTTCTTTAATGTATACATTTTTTTCTTACTTGATAAGCCACAATAACAGTTGCATACCTTAACACCTGCTCGGTAGTTTTTTTTTAATAATAATAGTAATAATAAAACTAGTTCACATTTAACAAGTTTTGACCCAATGCATTGTTCAAAAAAGTGGTTAAATGATGATGTAAAAAAATATGTTCAACGCACGTTTGTAAACAACAAAAATTAAAATAGTNTAATAATAATAATAATAATATATTTTCTAATAGACAGTTTTACACAGTAATAAGAATTTGTCACACATAACTTATAATCTAAATTAAATAAATTAACAACACATTAGATCATACATAGTTCACATAAAAAAAACAAAATCGCAGTCCAATAAAATCTAAAGTACACATCCAAAGAATACGGACACATATCAATTAGGTACCTACGATTTTAGTTTCATTTTAAAAAGTTCAGCAGTACAACAGGTCTTTACATCATTAGGTAATTTATTAAATACCTTAAGGCCCAGACAGTTTGATGATTTCATGGTGAGCTGCAGTCTCATAAATGCTATATGGTATTCATTTTTTTGTCGTGTATTAATTTCATGAATTTCCATGTTGGTATAAAATTTAGATTTATTGTTAAATACATAATTACACAAGGCAATTATGAAAATACTAGGTAGACTGAGAATAAAATAGTTTTTAAAAATGCCTCTACATGAATGTGAACTGGAAACATTAAAAATACATCTAGCGGGATATCATTTGGACCAGTGGACCACTTATATCTTTAATTTATTTTTTCAATACTAAGAAGTTCATTAGTATCTAAGGGTTTCAAAAACATAATTGGGCAAGATGTCAAATTAACTGCAAAATTATTAAAATTTGTATCACTATTATTATCCTTGGCAATATTTTGTACAACTTCCAGGGGCGCATTGATGAAATGAGAATTAAATAGATTCGCTAATTCCTCGGGATTTAGTATCTGTCTACCATCATACTTTATTGATATGTTATTATGATTTCTAATTTTTTGATATTTCAGGGGTCATATTCCAAACCATTTTAGCGGGATTGTCTGAAGAAAAATTTTTATTCTGATAGAAAGTTCATTTTGCGTACAAGAAATTCATGTTTTCGTTTTGCCAATCTATAAAAGTCGATTAACAATGGATATTTATATTTAAGCGTTTTAAGAGAATACAGAGTTTTTAAGTTTGAACTAGACAATTTGACATCTTAGTTCACCCAATTCTTATTTGTGGCTTTAACGTTCCGTCTGTAAACTGAAGACAACTATTAAAATGAGACAAAAACAGATCGTGAAAATAATCAAATAAATTAGACCAGCTTTCACTATTAAGTGCATTTATAAAGTTTGTAACGTTATATTCTGAAAAATTTCTCTGATAATAAGTGCAAAACTTTCTTTCGACGTTGGTTTTACATCTTTTACAATTTGCGTTACCCTCAGTCGTATAGAAATTTTCATGATGATCGTATATGGGAACAGAAGTCGAACATAGGTTGAAGTCGCTCGTTTGTTTGCTGAAGTTCATCCAGAAATACCTCCAATTAATCGAAGTACGATTAGCAAAATCGGAACTCGATATCGGGAGTTGAGTCACACGAGGCATGCTCCTCGACAAAGGCCTTTAAAAATTGAGGAACAAACCTGGTTGAACATGTTGGAAGTTGATGAAAATCCTGTTACTCCAGCTAGACAAATAGCTCGCGTTCGGGATGTCAGTCACACAAGCGTTTTAAAAATGCTGGAACAAGTAAAAAAGAACCCATATAAGATGCAAAACCTGCTCGAGCTTAATGAAGATGATGTTGATCTTAGACTTGACTTTTGCGAGCGAATTATGGCTTCTATCGATGGTGGGCAAATTACTTTGGAATATGTGCTGTTTTCTGATTAAGCTGCGTTCACATTACATGTGCACGTCAATCAACATAACTGCCGTTATTAGGATGACGAAAATCCGCACTGTATACCTAAATGCCATACTTAAAGACCTCAAAAAACAAATGTCTGGGCTGGAATTATTGGGGATCGCATAGTAGGTCCTGTATTTTTCAATGAATGACCCCCATTTATTTGACCAAGGATATGGTTTCAACAAAACGGGGCACCACCACATTTTGCTCAGAATGTACGGATCTATTTCGACGAAGTGTTTTTGAATTGGTGGAATGGAAGAAGAGGCCCAATTGAGCGGCCAGCAAGATCACCCGATCTTACCCCAATAGATTTTTTTATGGGCATATCTAAAAAGCGAGGTTAATGCTACTAAACCTAACGACATCGCCCAGCTTCAGCAAAGAAAAAGAATCAGGGATGACATTAGACAAGTAATGCTTTCTATTATAGATTTGAAATTTTTTTGCATTAAAGTAGTTTGAGTAAACATTTCCTTATTTTATTTTTTCCGACACATTGCTTATAAAAAGTAACAAAAAAATACGTAATTGTTTTTCCAATTGAAAAAGCTTTAAAATATAAAATTAATCAACCTACCCTTCCATTAAAAAAAAACTTGGAGGCAGCTGCGACCCTCCCACATAATTAAAAAAACAAACCTCTTTGTAATATGCCCAATTGAAAATAAAAATTGACGTGTTTCAGGAATTTTGCGACAAACCTTTATTTATTAAGTTTGTTCCAGTTAAATTTGCCACTATGTATCTATGTGTACTTGAAATGGTTATTTAAAGATTGTTTTTCAATGTCAAAATCTGATATATTTTTTATTTAAGCGCTGGGAACTATAAATTTGTTAATTACATTAAGGCAATGTTATATCTGTTGTCTATAACTACAGAAACAGACCATTAACAATTTTAATTTCATCACTACATCCATCTAGAGATCAAAAGGTTTGTTTATTCGATTTACAAGCATAATTAACTTGTCATCATTCAATTAACAAATTTTAAGGATTACATTACTTCATATATCATTTGCGATTATTATTTTGACGAAAAAATTATTTTAGTGGGATAAATTTGTTATTGGGTAACTTGATATTTTGTTCAAGGTTATCTATTCATACCGTTTACTTGACAGCTTGATACCACACGTGCAGTTAAAATAGGGATAAAATCATATTTAAAGTAGAAGTTAATTTGTGTACGCCATGTAATAATCTATTTGCCAATTTGTTGATTCAATCATTTTAAAATTAAACGTTTCAATTTGGATGTAGTATATACATGACATTTTATTGGATGTGGTATTGTTATTATTTCGAAAACTATCAGAGACAGAGATATACTTAAACATGATTTAAAAAAATGAAGTAGGTAATGGTTGCTAAAAGGCAAAACGTCGGAATTGTGATTCCATATAAAGAGAGAATAATAAATCTAACGAAGAGTTTGTCGTTCTGTCCTTGGGAAAATTAACTTGCGTCCAATATCAAATACCCTATTTTCATTTTATTTCAGAATGTTACTGCACTTGACTGAATGTTTCCTGTACTTGTTAATATTTAAAAAATGTGAGATATAAAACGCTTAGCTAATATGGCGCTACAGGAGAAATACGCATTAGCAACTCATTCTGTTTATGTATAGAAATCAAGAAAGCTTTCTTATCTTTATTCTGCACCAATATAGAGGGAGATGTTTTTAATCTGAATCTTTCAAATATCTCGAAAAACCTTCTATTAAAAAAATTGTCCATAATTAAAACGTAATCATTCCGCGGAGAAAATACCATCATGTTGAAATCACATGTTCTGTCGTACTTCTAAGCTCAAGTCTTCAAGTAATGTTGGCAGTTCAATTTCCAAATCATATGCGTAGGTTTTCAGTAGGAGAAATCGAAAAAAGTTGAATTTCGTCGATTACGACGCCATCTCTCATAAATTGAAAAAAATGTTTCAGATAAATCCTATGTACTTTTAACCGTAGAATTCCTATTTAAGATTTCAAAGTTACCTCCCCGCCACACCTACGAGGAGGGGGGAGGAGGGGATTGAATTTTAGCACTAATGTATTTCCTCAGCGGAATGAATAAATTTTGATAATGGATATTTTTTTCGCAGAGTGTTTATTTTTCTAAATATTTGAATGTTTCAGGTTAAAAAAATCACGCATTAGGACCCTTAATGTTCAATATTTTTCTGAATGATATTAGTAAATATTTAGATGTTAATTTCTTACTTTACGCTGATGATATGAAGATATTTGTTAAGAGTGATAGTTTAAATGATTGTCAGAACTTACAAAATGCTTTAACATCAGTGAATACATGGTGTATAGAAAACTGTCTTCCTCTCGACACAAATAAATGTAACATAATGCCCGTCTCTAGAATGACTTGTCCTGCGATTTATGATTATAGGATTCACAATCACTCTCTTACTCGTCCCAATTATATAAAAGATTTGGGAGTAACGTTTGATCAAAAATTATCTTTTCATGAACACATACGCAATGTCTCTTTATTATCTTATAGAAGCCTTGGGTTTGTGATAAGAAATTGTAGAGATTTTGCTGATCCTTCTACAATAGTAAATTTATATAATTGTCTTGTAAGATCTAACTTGGAATATGCTTCGATAGTTTGGTATCCTCAGTATGCAGTCTATAAAAATAACTCAGAAAACATTCAAAGAAAATTCATAAAATATGTGCATTTCAGAACTCAAGGAATATATCCCAACATTGGATTTTCCCACAATATTCTTTTGGACGTGTTTAACTGTAAGTCCTTAGAGACACGTCGAGATATGCATTCTGTTGTTTTTTTTGTATAAAGTTATTAATTATGTGTATGATTGTCCTCAAATTTTGGAACGTTTTAACTTCCACGTGCCTCGCGCCAATCTACGCTACTCGATTATGATGTACCTCGCAGTGCCTAATACTAATTTATTATTGCCATCACCAATTTATGTCATGTGTGAAATTGCAACAGCCTCCAACATGTAACATAAAATAACATAAAATCTTGTAACATAAAATCAATAACGATTTTAATTGGCTTTTGTTTGCTTTGTTATTCATTTTATGTTGTGTCCTTATGAGCATTTTTCATTTTAGCTTGTGTATATGTATAATGTTTATCATATTTTATTCTATTTTACTAAAGCATATGACTGTTTTACACTACTGTTATTTTAATTAATGTAAAATAGTTTATCAAGTTTTATTACTTTTGAATTTATTTATAGTGAATTGTTTTACCAATTGTTACTGTCATTTTTCTTTTTTTATATTACATATTGTGTTCCCACCCATTTAGCATTCAGTAATTGGATATTTTCTGTTGAATGGTGTATCAAATAAATAAATAAATAAATAACTAAAATTCCACATTTGATTTTTTTATATAGGGTGTCCCAGAATATGTGGGCAATCTCTCGGATTTATACAGGGGACGTTGAAATAACATTACAAGTTCCTATACAAATTTTGCCTAGAGGGCCCACCTACGAAGGGCCCCTAATGGACGCCTCTGAAATCGATTTTTTTTAATACCTTAAAATACTTTTTATAATTTAATTATTTTTAGGAAAAAACGAAAGTAAATAAAAGTGGCATTTTTTTTGATAGGCACAGAAAGAATGCAAATTTCATCGGTTTATTTCTCTTTTACGGATATAATAAATATTAAACGGAAGTAATTTTTTCTCGAAAACAGTTTATTTTATGGATATCAACCAATAGTTGTAGTTTAAGATCTATCTAAGAATATTATTTTTGTGCGTTTATCGTAAAGGGTGTTAAAAAAATTGACATTATTGTGTTACAGCTAGTCCGTCCCTGGCAAACCAAATAAACCAAATTGTTTTCATGGGTCAATTTTTAAGGAGTCTTATCTGTTGTCTGTCGTATTAAAAAATAATTAAATTGCACAGATATTTTAAAAGTTATTAAAAAAAAATCTATTTTCAGGGTCTTCCTTTAGAGACCTGTACCTCCGTAGGGCGGCCCTCTAGGGAAAATTTTTATAGGGATTTATTTTCATGTCCCCTGTATAAATCCGAAAGATTGTCCACATATTCTGGGAGACTCTGTATATTTAAATTGAATTTAGTTAAATACAGATTACCTAATTAAATAAAAACGACACTCTGACACTCTATATTTAAGTATGATACCGTTTTATTTTATTATGAACACGCTTTATGCACAAAAATACTTATTAAAATACAACGCTACTTTTTATGACCTTATAAACAAACATTTGGTATTTCAGTTAAACAGAAACATAAAAGATAATAAAACTTAATAGCGTGAAACCTTTAAAATTCAGTTTATACGAAGTGTTAATAAAAAACATTACGTGCACTAATGAATGAAGCTATATACAAGTTTTTGTTTATTTTGCTTCTACAAGGAATGAATTAGAACTACTACAAGTAGGTAATTACGCTTCATGACTGGTTATTTTTAAATCTATTAAACATACTCGTATATTTAATCAGGTAACACGGACGACGTCAGTGATGAGTATAATTTCAGATAAAGGTCCTACTTCAGATTGAGATATAAATAGACAGGATGCACTTACACAGTGCGTTCTTGGAGGAGAGACAATGAAATAACAGTCAAAAAGAGTACGAGTATATTAACAACACTTTTGTAGTTACCTTCTCAAAATATACAAATTTTCGAAACTTCTTTGGAGGGCAAAATAACTTGAGGAATATTGCACGGAAATGGTTGAGTATAAAATTTTTCCTTCCGAGCTTGCTATAAATGTTACAGTCTGCTTTTTCTAAAAAAGGCTGCAAAATGACAAATATCAGTATATTCTCTATTTTATATTTGTGCAGTATAAAACTGATTAAATTTTTTTATATTTACTGCTCTTTTGTTTACAAGTTTTTTTATGTGTTGCGGAGTTATGGGGTATAAAATTTAGTTTTTAAATTAAAAAGAATATCTTTAATATTTGAAGTAATTTTTGAATAGTTCAAAATTAAACGAAATTTGCAGTTTTTATGTGAAAAGAGACGAAGAGCCCGAATTCCGGAGAAAGTTCAAATAGTTTTAATTTTTTTAGGGGAACTCAGGACAGACACAAAACATAACTATACAGGGCGTTTCATGATTCGACCAACACAGAGCAGGCCCGTGTAGAGGATCTTAAAAAACCCCTATTTGTTATGTAACATTTGTTTCTGGAATAAACCGTTGAAGATATAAGTAGTGGACTCTGAAGATGAATGTTAAGTTTTGCAAAACAATTCAGCAATGCCTTAACACAGAGCAACCAAATTTGGTACATGATTTGTGTTTATCTTTGATTGGTAAAAATATGAATCTGTTGGAAGCCCAATAAGGTCTGGACTATAGGGGTAGGGCGCTTTAAAATGATATTTTTTTTTTATCAGTATGCCAATTATTAAATAGTTTTACCAGTATTGCAGGACATTTGATTTTAAAAATTTTTTTACCTTCACAAATTTTTCGAAAAAATAACTGTTTTTGAGAAAATCGGGTTTTTGTGAAACAGCCTCATTACTAATTGAATCGGACAAAAAGTAAAGTGTCTATGTAGTTTAACGGTTAGTAGGCCATGATTTCATGTGCCATTTTTGAAGTTTGCAAAAAAAAGTATCAAGAAAAAGCAATTTAATTAAATTAGATTCTTTATTTAGTTTTTAACATATTAAAAAAAGGAACCTTACAAACAAATAATTAACAAATTTAACTTTAACCATATGAACTATCGATACAATAACTTTTGAAAATAGCTAGCATTTTCTCTAATACATAAATTTACTCTCCGTCGAAAAGTAAAGTCTACTCTGAGGAATAACTGTGAATCATTTTTTACGGAGCTGCATTTATTATTTATGCGAATCCATAACTCTGCTTGCACAACAAATGTAAAAAAAAACAAAATAAACAAATTCTTTTAAAGCCCCCCAGAGAAAGAAATCACAGTTATTCAGATCTGGTGATCTTGGTGGCCAATCTTCTGGTGAAGATCCAAATTTTGACCACAATTTTTCAATGGAAACCTTAAAATATCAATAGTTGTGGAGTAAGTTGTGGTGATCTTGAAAAAGCATGGGAAAGATAATGCAAAAAAAAGATTATCAAAGTTTATTGCCTTGGAAAAGTGTTCAAGAAGTTCTTCAAGCGGTTCATAGTGGCATTGGTGACGGTCATTTTACAATTAATACAACTTTGAATAAAGTTAGGAAATTATTCTACTAGCTTGGTGATGTGGAATAATGGTGTCAACAATGCAGGACTCAAAGTTGAGCGTAAATGAAGCAGTTAGAGTAGAGTAGTAGTCATTGTTAGAGTAGATTTTCAAGTTTCCTTTATCTTTTGATACAAGTATGCCCGAATTTACACTAGGTAAATGAATATGCAGAAATGCATTTATAATTGGGTAAGAAATTTATAAAAACTTTTTCCTTACTAAAACATTACCTATAGCGATTTATTTATGTTGCATTATTTAAATACTTATAAATATTATTAACAATTTAAACAAACGATTACACAAAAGTCCAGTCGAATTAGATCAGAAAACCTGAAAAATCTGAAAAAATTATTAGCAGACATTTTATTGCACTTTATGACGGGGAAGTGTATGAAGAATGACAATATCAAAAAAGTAACTTGAAAGAAGTAACGCTAAGTTGACAAATTGCAAATAAGTTGCGAAATTACATGTTTTTCACTTTTTTTACTGTCTATGAAAATCTAGATGACATATTGGAAAATTAATTGTTTTATGTTGTAGGCAATTTAATTGCCTACAATTTAAGGTACCTGAAGTCACTTTTCACCCATTTGTTAACTGTAAAATAAAGGTCGAACGCGGAAAAATCAGTTTTCGAAAATCTTTTAAAAGCTTCTAGGGGATAGTCAAAAAATATAAAGCAATTTATATTTATAAAAAAAACTTTTATTCTTATTATAAAAACTTTGATTTACTGTTATTCAATTCTACTTTTTTTGGCAGGAATGAATGCATCAACATCCATAGCTTTTTGCAATAATAATGCGCAATTTTCGAAAAATTCCAAAGGACAAAAATTGACAATCGTAGCAACTGCTCAACTAATCAGGAGGCAGATGCATTTGTAAGCAATAGGGTAAATAGGTTTAAAACCACTGCAACGTTGATGACAGAGGATAAATTGATTTTACGATATTTTCAAACATAACCTAACACTTCGTCAAATACAAATGAGACTCCGTCGAATACATCTCAATTAATACGATCAGAAATCATTTGCATCAAAATAAAATGCCATATTGGCGTGTAATTAAAAAACCACTGCTTTCAGAAAAGCATATGAAAAAAAGATTAGAGTGGGCTCAGGAGGACGACGACATTAGGCTGGGGTTTTAAAGACAAGTAAGTACTTTTAGTAAGACAACGATAGAACAAATAGATCCATCGAGGAAGTGGCGAAGAGTAATGCTAAACTAGAGCAACTTCCTTTAATTTTTCGCATTGAAATGTCACATGTAAACATTAGAAAATGTACCTTTCCTGTTTTGTCCAGCAAATTTTGAAGATACTCAATAATTGTGATTAATGCATGTGTTAATAGTTTCCTAAAACTCAGCCTCGATTCCTAAACCATATTTTACCTTCAAGAAACTTGAAACGAGCTTGAAGTGATCACCAAATTCATGTTGACATGCTCGGCTTGTTTTTTGATAAAATACTAGCAAAATTACAGTCACATTTTGATCCTTAAATCTCATATAATGTATCAAAATATGTCAACGCAATATCCTGTTTATTTAGCGGTAGTAATAGATAAAGAAATAATGGATGGATTTTTGGATGCATTTTTACACAAAAATGTTTTTTGGGAATATGCTAGTAGGTCCTTGACCGAAAATTATTTTTCTTAAATATTTAGATAAAGTTTTTTATTTTCGTATATAGAATGATGGACATACCCGACATTTATACTTAAATGAAAATTATTTTTAATTTTTTCTCAATGTAACTGAGCATCGATCCATATTCAGTATATTAACTTCAAAACTATTTATAAAAAATGGATTTATTTAATCATGAATTAAATTCTAAAAAAGGAAACTGAAGAACGTGCTTAATAAAAATGTTAAAGTCACCAAGACCTACACAAATTAGAGTGGAAAATAAAAAAACAAACAATTATAGCTTTGTATTTGTAGTGGATAATGAAATATCACTGGTATGCAGGCGTATTCTTATTTAGTTAGTTTAGATAAAATATTTAATGCCTCATCTCCATCTATTTTTAAACGAATCTGATTTCATCTTAATATTTAGCAAATAGAACGATGGGATATATTTAATGTTTGCTATTTTTAATGAACGTTTTCAATATATTTTTGATTGAAAAAGGAATATATAAAGCACTATCCTATTTTGTTTGCAACATTTTCGGTACACAGAAATAAAATATAATTGTAACCGCAGTTCACAATGGTGCGGGAAGTATAATTTTTGTTTTACATTTAATAATTTTTCACCTAATAAATTATACAAAAAAATTTCACAATCCGCTTTATTTGTCAAACCCTTTTACATGTTATAATAAATTAAACAATTTATAAGCAAACTGTAACGCTACTAAATTTTAGAATAAAAATGATAGAAATACTACTCTTGTTGTCCTAATTTGTTTACCGTTTGAGTGTTTCTTTATTATTTAAATAATCCCTAAATTTTTATTTAAGGTCACACCACAACACAAATGATCAATTTTATTAGATTATTATCTAATTTATTTTCTAACCTTTAAAGGATTGATAAGGAATGATGCACCATTGAAATGTGACAGAATGTTTTAATCCGTTGGTGGACTTAAAAAATTATTACTTTCTTTTATGGGAAATTTAACTGTAAAACTTGTTAGTTTTCAAAAAACTTTGTCGTGTTCAATAAAAACACGAATAACTAATAATATGTATTGTAGCTGTTATTTAAAATCATTGTAAATTCAAAAGTTGGTTATGAATTTAAACGTCAAACTTGACGATCAGGAAAAAAGTTGGAATAAGAATTATTTAATAGAAACACAAACAACTTAAACAACAGTAATAACATACAATTTGCACTGATAAGTTATAGAAATTGTTCAAAATGATCACCGTTTTCGGCATAAATAAATTTATTCTTCGTTGAAAATTGAAGTCTACTCCAATAAAAATAAAAATAATTTTTTGTTTAAATTTAATCTAATTTTAATAAAAAAATAATAATAAAAAATTAAATTAAATAAAAATTAATCCTTTAAATGGAAAAGAGAGGAAAGGAAAATTATTATTATTATTATTTTTTATTTAAATTACTATGAAATTAACCAAAGTGGGATTAATTCAAGAGCGATTTTCTCAGAAACCGTTAAAGATAACGATTTGAAACAAGAGTACCTTTTTAACGTAAAACAGTTCGGGAAAACGGAATTTGCTGTCCAATTTGTTAAAAAGTCAAAGATTAAAAAGTTACACGCGCAAAGTACCAAGGGCCCCCCGTACCCACCCCAATGGACCTTGTGGAAATAAATGGATTAGTCCATCAAATTGCTCATCAAAATTTAGCTGTGTATACCAAATTTCATTCATTTATCACAACGCGATTGAGAGATATTGCAAAAAAATGATTTTCATTCCTCCCTCTTCAATGGGTTCCTGTGCCCTTAGGAAGCATTTCCGGACCCATGTTCATATGAACTTTTTTACTTAGTTTTGATCATAGAATCGGCCAGTTCAGGGTTGGCAGCTAATTATGAGACACCCTGTATAGTAAAATGAATATTAGAAGCAATGGTGGTTAGGTCATTAATATACAAAAGGAACAACATAGGACCCAACACGGAACCCTGTGGTACACCTATGGTTATAGTCTGCGTTCTAGAATTTATGTATTGAACACCAGGAGAATCTTTATGTTTAAGATTAACATATTGACTCCGGTTATTCAAAAATGAACGTATCCAATTTAATGAAATTCCATGTAATCCATAAATTGATAATTTTTTAAATACTATATTGTGGTAGATAAAAGGAGGTAAGTGGATTTTACTGTAGAAATGGAAGTTGCTATGGACAACGGGAGGTAAGGGAGGTAACTTACCTCCCTAGGGAAAAAAGCTGTTTCAAGTTATAAATGCATATTTTATGAACAAATAAATATAAATATTTGATGCACATTACATTTTATTAATTGTTATGAATGAATATTTATAGTAATTACATTTACAGTTATTATATTTAGTAACATTTATAAAATCTGGATAATTATTCCCCTCGCGTTTACTAATTGTCACATTTTTCTCAAAATGATTTGATCCATTTCATTCACCGGAGGCTCAATATTATCTGACTGATCCATTGAAACAGCATGATGCGACGTACTACTTGAACTCGGAGTTGAAGTGTCATTGTAAATAATCCTTTGTTACTTAAACTGTCAGCAACAGAGCCGGATTAACAGTGTCTTAGGCCCTGAGGCGCAAGGGTTTGGCGGGCCCCCTATATAGGATAGAAATCGAGAGTGAGGTGCGGGGTAGGGTTTGTCACCCAGAAAATATTTGGAAAATGACTGCTTTAAAAGTATTTTTGTAGCTTCTGACAACATAGCCACACAAAAAAAAGGTGCGACATATGTTATCCATAGTATTTTTGCCTGCTTATCACGAACCCGGTGTCATAATTGAGCTATCACATCACAGGAATTTCCTAACCTCAAAAAACAGGCCAAAAATAGCAAAAATTCATGAAAAAGTGCTAGGAAAAATACCAAATTTTTTTTTTCTATATTCAAATGTTCATTTATATGGTTAAGACCCCGCCGAACGTGAATGCGCGGTCAGAATTGATGGTTCTTTTTCTAACCTAAAAAAACGGGTCAATTTAAGGTCATATATCACGAATTTTTCAAAAATAACAGATTCGCGCCAAATTTGGTATACGGGGGTTTTCGGGGTCACTGATCACGAATCCGAGAACGGATTTACAAAATTCGTTTTTAAAACATGATTGGGTACTCAGGTTATAAAGTAAACAAAAATATTACAAAATCAATTTCGCAATTCTGACCCCGGATCCGTGATCAGCCACCCCGAAAAGCGCCGTATACCAAATTTGGCACGAATGTTATTTTTAGAAAATTTGTTCGGCCGTCTTTGATCCGCCATCTTGAAATTTGCAAAATTGACCTCGGATCCGTGATCAGCGACTCCGAAACCCCCCGTATACCAAATTTAACGCGAATTGGTTATTTTTTGAAAATTTGGTCAACCATCTTGGATCCGCCATCTTGAATTTTGCAAAATTGACCTCGGATCCGTGATCAGCGACTCCGAAACCCCCCGTATACCAAATTTGGCGCGAATCTGTTATTTTTTTAAATTTCGTGACATCTGACCTTAATTGACCTGTTTTTTTGACCGCGGATTCACGTTCGCCGGGGTTTTAACCATATAAATGAATATTTGAACATACAATTTTTTTTAATTTTTATTATTAAACTACGAAACAAGAAAAACAATCAACAAAAACAAAATAATGAAAACAAAAATATAAACTCTTAAAATATACACAAAATTCAGTTAGTAGGGCCTGGATTAATGAAAGATTGGCGAGGATGAGGAGTGGCATGCCAGTCATATAAAATAAGGAATCAAAGTGTAGGATACTGAAAAACTTGTTTCTATAGATATTAGTTAAAAAGAGTAAAATTTCTCGACGGAACGGTGGTCGGGTGCGAGCGGGCCCTTGAGGCTACCGGGCCCTGAAGCCTGCGCCTCATGCGCCTCTCGGTTAATCCGGCACTGGTCAGAACATAACTTTCTGCAATTGTGGCTGATTTCCACCCACCATATCTCTTGATTGCTAATACATCAGCTCCTGTATTAGCCAGTAACGTTGCCAATGTTCTTCGGAATGAATGGCCTGTATATGTTTCAGGATGTTCTAGTTTCAAAAACTGTGCAATCTTATGAGGAATCATAGAAAGGGTATTCTTTCCGACTGGTTGGTCATTTACCTGCTTGATAGCGCATAAAAAAGTTTTAATTTCCAATCTAATCTTGATATATTTCTTGAGAACTTCTAGGTGAGAAGAAGAGAAGAACAGAATTCAAACAGAAGTAATTGTAAACGTACGTGACATACCAATTTTAGAATCTGAAATTGTAACTACAATAATGTCATCGAAATTTTTTAAATTGACGTCCAAAGTAAGTTTGCATAACTCATCAGAACGGCATGCTCCTGCAATGCTTAAGACCGCCACTACCTTCATTAGCAAATACAGGGTCGGAAAGTCCCCTTGGTTCATCGGCCGTTACGTGAGAGCGATAAAGTAAGTCATAGAAATCCGTGCGATAGAGAAAGATGGCTATAATGAAGGCGTCTAATAGTCACCGCCCATTTCGCCCTTCCACAAATAAAAAGTGGATCTTATTTGTGGAAGGGAGAAATGGGCGGTGACTATTAGACGCCTTCATTAGAGCCATCTTTCTCTATCGCACGGATTTCTATGACTTTCTTTATCGCTCTCACGTAACGGCCGATGAACCATGGGGACTTTCCGACTCTGTATATGTTATCGGGTGCCTGAATGAGATAATCGTCGTTCTTACGTTTCAAAAATGCTCTCGTCTTGGGGTATTTTGATATATCCACGTTCTCCTCTATGAAAATAGTTGACGTAATCATTGAATATTCACTCGCCGGTGACTTTAAAGTTCTTGACTTCTACATGAAATACGCTAGCAGTGACATTTCAGAAACATCAGTATTTTTGTTCTGGCACTATTTTCTGAAATTGAAAATTACGCATTTAGAAATAATAATTAAAAACCAGCAAAATTGCAACTTTTTTGTAGCTTTGTTTATAAACACCTTAGAAATGACAAAATCCAAACCACCAAGCCGACTTTGCAAGAAGAAATATCAAAAAATAAAACTTAATCTTTATTTCATGAATCATAAAGAACTGTTAAGTTAAGTATAATTTACCAGTCGGACTCTATTGCCAGCTCTCGTTCCGATGGGGCGCAAAATCGTCCTCGACTGGTAATAGTATATTGTGCCATAAGTGCGGTAAGTTATCTATTGCCCACGAGAGCGGAGATTAGCGCACGAACGAAGTGAGTGCGCTTATACGCTCAAGTGGGCAATAGAAAACCGCACGAATTGCACATATGTACTATTTTTTATTACGAATGCAATGAAATCTTAGAGTCCAGGGGCGAAGCCCCGGTGGGGTCCACCATATTTTTTTTCAATTTAAGTGACATCA
Source organism: Anoplophora glabripennis (assembly GCF_000390285.2). Lineage (NCBI taxonomy): Eukaryota > Metazoa > Arthropoda > Insecta > Coleoptera > Cerambycidae > Anoplophora > Anoplophora glabripennis. The sequence goes on from NW_019416652.1 coordinate 160,190, forward strand.
ATAACTGTCATTTAAATGTCACTTTTTAAAAATAATATTTTCGAGTGTGTAGGTATTTAAATTTTGCGTGTTTTATTAGCAATTAGCGTGCGACAAGTAAGATTAACGCACGCAAATAAATCGAGTGGGCAAACAGCTAGTTACCGACCTAAAAAATATGCGAAAAGATAGGACTTACCCGTCATGAGTAATAAAAATAATACTTACCTCCTTTATGGTGTAAATAACTATTTAAGTCCGCCAACGGGTTAAAAAATTCCGTCACATTTTAACGGTGCATCATCCCTTAACAATCCTTTAAAATGCTTCAATTGAGCTCTACTTGATGCTTAATTAATAATGAATGCTCGTGATGCACTCACACCGTTCAAGTATAGCAGTCCACAGTACAGGCCCCCCCTGGATAATTGATTACCACATACTTTATAACTCGTGAGGAGCTTCGTTTTGACGAGTCTACCACACTTTTCCTTTGCGACTTTTTTCGATTCCTTCGCTTTTCCTCTTGAAAAGGCAAGACCACATCTTTTTTTTTAGCTTAGGTTACTGGAAATTTTGTTGCAAATGCCGATTTAAATTTATATGACAGAAATTCTTCCGACATTGACGTGTCTACCGGCCGGAACATGCCAAAATGACAGGGTATTGAAAATCAATTACCACATAGGTAATTTTTAGTAAAATTAATTGTAAATAATTAATTCAGTCAAAAACTATTGTTGTCCGACAAATTTCAAGCTGCGTTTTTTCAGTCCGACAGCTGGAAATCGGAATTTTCACGGGGTATGATAAATCGATTACCATATATCTAATTTTAATTTTTTCCACTTTTAAATTTACTGTACAAAATAGTGATCTAACTGTCCGACGACTTAATGTCCGCAAATTATTAAAAAATCAATAAATCAATAATCATTATGAATTTTTTTTTTCACTCCAAATATTTCATATTTCACCGAGGCCAATGTTTGTCTATGAGGAATCGGTCGGTGGTGTTACTGCAGCGTTACTATTTTTTCTGAATTCGAAAAACACTTAGAGCATGTCAACATATTCGTCATTGGTATAACTATTATTTGCTATTCTAATAAATTAATCAATTGGTACTAATTATGGATTGACAGAAAGTGTCAATTTATTAATATGATAAATAACAATTTATTTGTTATGACATCCGCCTACTTTATTTTTACAAATTTTCGCAATTACCTTTTTAGTGAATTTAGTGATCTCATTTTATTCCTAGTAAACTATCGGTTTTATCGAAAAATTACAAGAGGTAAAAAAGTTGCGTAATAAATCAGTCTTCCCAATAAATATTTTTAAACAAATAATTTGCCTCATAAAAAATTTCTAATAAAATATTGCAATGGGGTTGACTGTTTCACTCCTTTATAAAATACGCCAATAATCGAACAAATATTGAAAAGTTGTCTATTTATTAGTAGGATACTCATACCAAGTTTCGTGTCTCTAGCATTCCTCATGTTAAAGAAAAAAATTAAAATGTGAATTTCAATCCCCTCCTTTAAGAGGGTATATCGCTTCAGGGGTGCAACTTTCAAATAAGGTATTTTTACTTCAATCCTCTTATTTTTGGCTCTACATACACTGGTACCATTTTTGCTACTTCATTTAAAAACACCCTGTATTAATTAAAATAATTTTGCATTTTATTGTTATTGTTGTTGTAATGTTACATAACTATTCTAAAATTGTCATAGGTGTAGAAATTATGTTTTAAGATGGGGCAGATCCCTCCATGTCTACGATTCTGACAATTAGAATTAAAATTATGCATGCATAGTTAGTTATATAGTACCTACCAAATGCAGGAATTACTGTCCAAATTCCGCGCTTGCGGTTTCCTATTTGTTCTTTTCGTTTTCCTATAATTGCGAACAACCACCAGTTGTGGTTCACCCCATACAGGGTGGTCCAAATTTTATGCAGGAAATTTCCAGGGCAGATAGATCTCTTTAAAATAATAGGTGTTTGCCTTATAAACATAGGTCTGGAACGGCCTCGTTTTAGAGATACAGGGTGTTGAAGTTGTTAAAAAAAATTCACATTTTGTTTATATCTCCGGAATCTATTAACTGATCTGAATAAAATTTGGTACAGATAATGTATGACAGTAGGCCTTGCATTCTCTAAAATATGAGCTCTAAAGGATCGACCAGTGGTGTACAACTGGACAGGGTCACCCCTTTTTTATAAAAAAAACGCTACGCCACTGTATTTTTTACAAGCTATTGTAACGGATTTATATTCTAATGTACAAAATACGTAAAAAAGGTAACGTGAATTTTTTCCCTAAAGTTCACCGTTCTCAAGTTATTCATATGAATACAATCTCCTTGTGGCGGTTACTTCTAACCATAATATTACAAGAATATTTATGTTTATGCTTAAAAGTAAGTGCAATTTGAAAGCACATCAATAAAATTCTTTACACTCCTCGCTTTCATCTTTTGGGTTAAAACGATATTTGGAAAATCACGACGGCGCAATGAAAGACACAGAAATGAAATTTTAAGAACATTGGGGTGAGTAAGTCGAAAATTTGAAAAGTTCTACATAAGGATGGTAGAAATCCGTACTATTTACAACCTTTGCAAAATTTACTTCCGGGAGATGTAGACATACCTGAATTTTTGTTAGTGGTAGTTTTAAAGTCGAAACATAATCCAGAATTCTTACTAGAAATACTTTGGACTGATGAGGCTACGTTCACAAAGCGAGGGGTTAGTGAATTTTCACAATATTTGGTCACAAGAAAATCCTCATGAAATTCGGACAAGATCTTTTCAACATGAATTTTCTGTGAAAGTGTGGCTCGGAATAATTCGGATCTTATTTCTTGTCACCCCATCTAAATTCCCAGCATTTCTAAACTTTCTAGAAAACGATCTTTTTGAATTATTAGAGGATGTTCCATTAAATATACCACAAAATAGCTGGATACAAATGGATGGTGCTCCTGCGCATTTTAGGATATTTTAGGATATGCATTTTTTGAATAATACAAGAATGGCTTAAAAATTATATGGGGCGATGGATAAGTTGAAGACCAAATGCCAATGTCAACCGTAATGGTGCAGAGAATCCAGTCTCTTGGCCAGCCAGATCGCCAGATCTAAACCCCCTGGACTTCTACGTTTGGGGTTACCTATCTGAAAAGTAAAGTTTACTCCACCACAACTACTGCAGCGAATAGGAGACGGGTGTAATGAATTAAAAGAAAACCACCACATGATATTAGTTAGGTAATTTCATTAATCATTAATAGAAGTTGTCAGAAATGTATCGATGTGGATGGTTCGCATTTTGAACAATTGCTGCAAATACGTAACGTTAATTTCATTTCTTGTTTAATTGTTGTTGCTTGGTAAATGTATTTTTATTATTATTTTCATTTAAATAGTTCTTATTTGTAAAGATAGTGGATTAAGCCTCCAGGAGAAACTAAAACACACTAGGAACACTACCTCACAGGTGATGTGGAAATCATTTTGTTGATCTGCTTACAAATTGCACTTACTTTTAAGCATAAACATAAATATTCTTGTAATATTATGGTTTGAAGTGTCTGCCACAAGGGGATTGTATTGGTATGAATAACTTGAGAACGGTGAATCTTAGGGAAAAAATTCAAGTTACCTTTTTTACGTATTTAGTGCATTAGAATATAAATCCGTTACAATAACTTGTAAAAAATACAGTGGCGTAGTTTTTTTTTATAAAAAGGGACCCCTGTCCAGTTGTACACCACTGGTTGAACCTTTAGAGCTCATATTTTAGGGAATGTAAGGCCTACTGTCATACATTATCTGTACCAAATTTTATTGAGATCGGTTAATAGATTCCGGAGATATAAACAAAAAAACAATTGTTTTTAACAACTTCAACACCCTGTATCTCTAAAACGAGGCCGTTCCAGACCTATGTTTATAAGGCAAACACCTATTATTTATCTAGAGATCTATCTGCCCTCGAAGTTTCCTGCATAAAATTCGGACCACCCTGTATATACTAGTTTTATAATCATTCAAATAAATTTTATACAAAAATATAATCGGAAAGGTATTTTATCCAGTGACTAATTTACATTACTGTTCAAGTTCGATTAACTTAATTTGTGTTTGCTATGACAAGGCACAATTAGTTATATGCCTATTGACTTCATTAACAGTTAATAATGATGGATTATAATTAATCCACCATGTGTTGTACGCGTTTTAGGTATAAAGAGTTTTAGTAAATCGAATTATTCTTTAGAAGTTAACTAATTAATTAACTAATGGTCCAGAATTTCTTTAACTCAATTATACAGGGTATTTACAAACTCGAATAATTTCTTTAGCTGATATGAGTAAAATTCAGTAATAAATGTTTCTGGCAAATAATGCAAAGCAAAAAGGTACACATAAAAAAGAAATAAATATGACATTTCAAACTTATTGAGAACCTCTGGAAGTGACTCATGACCTATGCCAACTTATGTAGAGGAGAAGTAGCGTAAGCATATTGAAATATTTCTACAGAACGTGATGTCGGTGTTAAAATAAAAATAATAATTGATTATATTTCTTACAACAATTTACGTTATGTTATTACTCGCGCGTGTTATTGTTTTATTTGTTAAGTTTTTAACATAATCCAGATATGCTCGTTAAGTTACATGTCGATTTGTTGAAAGTGAAAGAATTCATAAATTATACAGCCATACAAAAAAAAAGTCCACACTCAAGAGAGCCATATATCATTTCTGAAGGAATTCGTTGCGTTGAACACGATCCTGTAGTTAAAATTCATGAACTCGCGGTAAATTTCGGAGAAAAGTAACATTTTTGGACGAAAACGCCCAAATATAGGTCAAAGCTGATTTTTTCCTAGACTTTGTCCAAATATATCATTTTCGTAGTATTTTAAGGCGCTGAACACGATGCCATTAGTAACATTTACCGTTGACCTTGATATTTCTCAGTAAATCCACTATTTGGGTTTTTTGTTATAAAAAATACATTGGGTGAAAACTAGCCCAAATATGGGTCAAAACTGACTTTTCCTAATTTTTGTTCAATTACGGTTGTTCAGATGTATGATGACTTCTCAGCTCTTTCCGAATCCAGAATTAAGAATGAGAGTTCTCACGTAAAAAATCGAAGTTAACCTTGAAATTACCTTGAAAATTGTATCCAACGTCAAAGTCAAGGTTATCGAAACACTTACAAATTTTGCAACGTTTATCTGACACATTTTTCGTTAAACCTTAACTTTACCGGGTCATTTGGGTGGAAACATTCAGTAAGAAAAAATTGACCGTCACATGACCTTGAGGGATCAAATGGACCCCATACATGATATATCATCTGAACGTAGATTTTCCGCTCTTTCCGGATCCGGGGTTGAAAATAAGGGTTTATAAAATTAATAAAAAAAGGCAAGGAGAGTAATAAATTATATACTCAAGTCAGCACCACAGCTTTATCAGAAGTGAATTGGCCCAACAAAGCCGCACTCAACACGTATTATTTCAAGTGCATCTGGTGATAATATAAATAACGAACAATACTTTCTTTTACTAAAAAAATATAAACAATAATGTAATTCAGTAGGTATATGCATACTTGTATATTTATAAAAATGTTTAAAATGAATATTAATAAACATAAAGTAATAAGTATTAAGACCAAAAGACTCAATTTATGGCTTGGAAGTAGATTCAGATTAAGATATTTTATCACCGCCGCGAATTAGTTTCGCTGAAACATAGTAGAAACATACCAGGTGATGCGAGCTATAACGGATTCCATCCATATTATGGAACCGTTGGCAACGATGCGTAAATAATTTACGTGTTTCAAAATGATACAATGGCGTAAATCTTATATTCACTGTTCACTTTATTTTAAGTTGATGATCCGCACTCCTTTGGTGCGTGGCTAATTATGACAGCTCTAGTTATAAGTTGTCAATCAAAACTGTGGATTAGATAATAAAATTCGAAAATGAATAACTTTACTAATGCTGAAATGACGCAGATGCATTTCATTTACAGCTTAGCAAATGGGAATGCGGAAGGAGTATGGCGAATAATTAGGAACGTTAGCCTAACAGAGTAGCGCCATGTGCTAAAACATTTAGAAAGCTATATCTCAGATTGAGTGAAAGTGGTAGTTTTAAGCGTAGTAAAAAAGTTCCAGGCAGACCTTCAACTAACAATCCCAGACTTAGAAGAAGCTATGCTTCGAGAGATAGAAAAAGATCCTTCGACCAGTACCAGGAAGCTTCATGTAAGTCCAAAGACTGTGGAAAATTTTGAAAGTTTGTCAGCTATTCACATATAACGGATACAAGCTCTGCTGCCCAGTGATTTTCAGCCAGAGGTTTAGTAGGTGGTAACTCCATACAGTGGCACTTACTAATAATTTTTTGACGAAAATTTTATTTACTGATGAGGCAACTTTTTCGCGAGAGAATAGTTTTCATAATGAACAGTTTCGGGCGGACGAAAATTCGCATGCAATAAGATATGGTCGTTTTCAGCAATCATTTTCGCTGAATGTATGGATAGGAATTATTCATGACTATCCTATTGGACCATACTTTTTACCAGCTCGATTAACTGGTGACTAGTATAGGCAGTTTCTAACCGAAGAACTAAAGGTTTCATTAGAACAGGTAAGAGCTAATGTCTGGTTTATGCACGATAGTGCCCCAGCTCATTTCACCCGTCTTGCTCGTCAGTACTTCGACAACATCTTTCCTAATCGCTGGAATGGACGCGTAAGTCCCCAAACTCGGCCAGCTCGCAGTCCCGATATGAATCTTTGCGACTTTTATGTAAGGGGTTACCTTTAAGTCTCTTATGTGTAAGACACCTGTACTATATGAAAACTAGTTACGAAATCGAATAATTCAAAGTTGTGATGTCATACAAAATTCTCCAGGAATTTTTGAACGAGTGAGACAATCAATGATGAAACGTTTTAATCGTGCGTTTTATCAGAATGTGGCCATTTTCAACATCTGCTTCGATTTTATGTCGAAACTGACTATTTCTAGGATTGTTGTTTGTAGTAGCCGGCCATTTTTCTAAGAATAGGTTATTAGGCAAAAAATTCAAGACACCTTTTTTGTTATAAAAAATACATTGGCGTTCTACATTTTATGACGAAAACGGCGACTGACTGAAGCTTAACTACGCCAGTGGCGGCAGATAAAAATTGCCTTTATACTAAAATGCACCTCTTTACCAACGCACAATAAGTGCCAAATTTTAAGAACCTATCATTTTCTATTCCAAATTTATCTCAAATATTAATATATATTTTTAAAATTTCAGCCTGTATCTCGGAATCTAAGCGTTTCCAGCCACATATTTATAGGAACTTTTTTTCTTTAAACCATAAGAAATTGTATCCTGAAGTTGCGGACCGTACTTAGGAAACACCCTGTATATTAAGGAATAAATAAAAGCACTTGAGTGTCGAACTATGTCCTCCTGCTTGAAATATACAAAATTAACTATTAATTAAAATTATTTCCCATACCTATTTATTTACTGGTTTGACGTACGTTAGAGATATACAGGGTGTTTTTGAATGGAGTAGCATAAATGATACCAGTGAATCTACATTTCAAAAGAACACGATCTGCAAAAAATCGCCTTAGTAAAATGTTCACCCCTGAAGAGATATGGGCCATCAAAGTTTCCAAAAAAATTATGAAAATTGGCTGTAATTTGAAAACCGAACGAGGTACAAATAACAAATTTTTTACAGGTTGTTTACTAATACAGATGCGAGTTTTCAACTATTTTTCGAAAATTTTAACCCCTCGAAAGGGGTTGAAATAACCACCCCTCAAGCCATTTTTTGCCATAACTTTTATATTTCGTAAAAACTCGATATCCAAAAATACGCATTAGATAAACTGGTTCTTTTAGAAACTTTTACCTCTCTAGCAATTTTCCTTTAAAACTTTTCGTTTATTAATAAAAAAATAAAATGTATTACCATTCACCTCACACCGTATATGATTGCAATCAATCAAAGAAAAACTAAGTGTGCTGCTGTCATGCCAGTTGTCACAATTAACTCTTCTGTAAGTTGTCACTGTTATCAGCTAAATACTTTTTGGGTGTAAATTAACAAGAATTATGCCAAATTTTACTAATGATGAATATGTGGACATGCTACAAGTGTTTTTTTCTACGATCGTGCAAAATTTACTACTTATTGCACTACCTACTGTGCCAAAAGTTTAACTTTTTTTACAGTAGTACAAAAAAAATATTGATTACAAGTTTAATCTAAGCATATCCATAAGTACCTAACGTCTGACATTGACAATTTGCGCAATTAATTTCCAGTTGTCAGTTAAAATTTTAATATTATGTAAAATACTGTTAAATAAAATTTGAAATAAAAACAATCGTAGAAAAAATGTTGCGTGCAACATGTGCAAAAAGCATATTTGTTGCACTTAACATGATTGCAGCTCTCAACTTCGTCTCGAGCTGCAAACTTCATGCATCGTACAACAAATACACACTCTTTACAGTAGTTGCACAAATAACTGTTTGAATGTCGCAGAAACTTTTATTAAATAGAAGTACAATGAAAACGAAACTAAGAAATAATTTATTATCAAAAAGAGAAAAAACAAAAAACTTAGTTAAAGGACATTTTCAAAATAATTGCCATTTCTTTCTAAACACAACCTAACACGTTTATCAAAGTTGTTACGGACTCGAGCAAAAATTATGGGATTGTTGCGAATCTCATCAGCCGCCGCGAATATTCTTTCCTGTAGCTCTTCAACACTGTCAACTGGGGTCGCATAAACAATACTTTTTATATGTCCCCAAAAGAAAAAATCCATGGGCGTTAGATCGGGAGAACGTGCAGGCCAAGAGATAGGTGCCTCATTGCCGCGACCTATCCAACGATTCGGGTAATTTAAATTAAGCCACCTCTAACTACTACAGTGCTGTGAGCAGGAGCCCCGTCATGCATGTACCACATGGCCTGACGTACATTTAATGGTACTTCCTCCAGAAGTGGTGGTAGATGCTCATTTAAGAACTGCAAATATTCAACAGCACCTAGTCGATGATGTAAAACAAAAGTGCCGACAAGCACATTTTCTACAATTCCTGCCCAAATGTTTAAACTAAAATTATGTTGAAATGTTGTCATAGATACTACTACTAATTATTTATGCGGATGATAACACCTACCTTTCAGTTGGAGATGATATGAATGAGGCAATAGAGAACATGCAAAGTATAGTAAATAAGTTTTCTCGTTGGTTCAAAGATAATAAGCTTCATGTAAATACATCAAAGACTATGTTTATCCATTTCACTCCTAGATATTTAAATATTAATAAAAGCTATTTATTACGAGATGTTAATAAGTCCATAGCACAGGTATCTACAACTAAGTTTCTTGGAGTACATATTGACAGTGCATTAAACTGGAAATTTCATATTGATTTTGTGTGTCATAAATTATCATCTTTATCTCAGTAGAGAGATTATTATGTCATATTANAAAAATTTGTTATTTGTACCTCGTTCGGTTTTCAAATTACAGCCAATTTTCATAATTTTGTTTGGAAACTTTGATGGCCCATATCTTCAGGGGTGAACGTCGTTTGTGTTAGTGACGCCTTACTCTTTAAAATTAGTGACTAAAACGGTATTTTTAACCCGTGTAGTGCAAAAAGGATATTATAGGCCAGGAAAAAGAGCTAGGATATGACCATTTCGCGACTTTTTGTTTCGGCAAGCTGAATTTATTACTACAGATGCTAAATATTATGTACAATAACATATTAGTTTCCACAGTCATAAAAATGGGGGGAAGATTGTTTACAGGGTGGTTAATTGTATAATTTTTACGTAAATTTTAGTTTTCGCTTTTAACTTTTTTTCGTTCATTTCCACGAGAAACCAGTAAAGTACTTTTTTTTTTCGTCTTCAAAAGACCTGCAGAATTAGCCCTCGAGCGTCAAAACATATTGATTAGATCAAAAGTTATAAACTGCGTTATTATTACCAGAACGTTTTGGCATCGCATCCTCTCATTCCTTACCACTGCCTAATAACTCACACGAAATCTGGAATCGATAAGTTGAATAGTTTACAAGTTATGGCCTTATAAACAAATTAACTAATTATTGGTCTGGACGATCCCGAACATCTTCCACAATCGCACTGATTTTTTTCATGGTAGATTTCATAATAATACATTGAAATCTATATTTTTTTTTAATTTCAAATTTGCAACCTGGAAAGTTTTTTTATTTTTTAGCCTTAGTTGCAAAATGAAATATACGACGCACGCGCGTGATATAGTTATATATTATTACATATTCGGAAAACTACTGTTTTCTCGTGGAAATGAACGGAAAAAAGTTATAAGCGAAAAACGTGAATGTACGTAAAAATTATACAATTAACCACCCTGTAAACAATCTTCCCCCCAGTTTTATGACTGTGGAAACTAATATGTTATTGTATTGTACATAATATTTAGCATCTATAGTGATAACTTCAGCTTGCCGAAACAAAAAGTCGCATGCAACTCTATATTTCCTGGCCTATTAATTGATCCGTAAATAAAACTTGCAGTCATTAAACAGTAAATAAGTGATTCCGAACATCAGATAATAGGTGCTAACCATTTCACGTCGAATATATGTACGTGGGTGGATCCTAAATTAAAAGACTTCATAACACACAAAGCATGACTTTGATCAGCTGATGTTTTTTGTATTCGTATTATGAATTATACGTTCAAACATCTTAATCATCAGGGAACCTCTAAAAGTTTAGGCGTTGAAAATATTTATTTCAGTATAATTAGTAAAATAATTCGACAAAATGTAAACATACTTCATTAAAAGGACGTATTTGTTGATATATTCGGTTTTATTTAGGACTAGCAGAAGGCAGCCAACTGAAAAATAATTTTGACAGTTTACGTGGCACCTCAATCGATGAACAATAATAATGTAATAAACTCAGAAAAAGAAAATCAAAATTGAAATAATTTCGCGTTTTTTTTTAAATATCAAAAACTAACTAAACTAAAATTGGTATCAGACAGGGTGTTTCATAACTCTACTGATACAGAGCAGGCATTTGTAGAGGATTTTAAAATATGCCGATTTGTTATGTAATACTTTTTTTCTGAGATGTACCGTTGAAGAGATATTGACCTCTGAAGATGAGTGTTACATTTTAAAATACAATAATATTTCAGGTTAAGTATGCCTTAACATAGAGCAACCAAATTTGGTACATGATTTGCGTTTATTGTTATATTTAATTGGTAAAAATATGAATTTGTTGGAAGCGCAATGGGGGCCGGACTATAGGGGTAGGGCGCTTTAAAATGATATTAATTTTTTTATCAGTATGCCAATTATTAAATAGTTTTCCCAGTATTGCAGGAAAATTAATTTTAAATTTTTTTTTACCTTTACAAATTTTTCTAAAAAATAATTGTTTTTGAGAAAATCGGGATTTTGTGAAATATCGTTATTACTAATTGAATCGGACAAAAAGAAAAGTATGCACTTTTACGACTAGTAGGCTATGATTTCATGTGTCATTTTTGACGTGTATTGGATTTTTAATAAAAAAAATTTGTTATTTAATGTATTTTATAAGATAAAGTATGGGTGCTACAGTTCATGTCGATTACTGAACAACTGAACAAAAAAAAATGCTAACTTATATCTTTCCTTGCTTAAGTAAGTGCTTTATTTTTATCTATACTAACATTATAAAGAGGAAAGATTTGTAGTTATTTTTGTATGTATGTATGTATGTTTGTTACGAATAAACTCAAAAACTACTGGACGAATTTCGATAATTCTTTCACCATTAGAATGCTACATTATCCCTGAGTAACATAGGCTATATTTTTTATATCCCAAATTGTTTAAAATAAATGTCCACCCGTGCGAAGCCGGGACGGGCCGCTAGTTATAAATAAGTAGACATATATCAGAATGTACCTTTCCTGCGGTTTGGAAAGAATCTAAGATTGACAACGACGACGGCGACGACGACGATGAAGACGACGAGGAGGATGATGACGACGAGGATGACGAGGACGACGAGGAGGACGACGATGATGACGACGATGACGACAACGATGACGATAACGATGATGATGACGACGACGATAACGAGGAGGATGACGAGAGCGACGACGATGATGACGACGACGACAAAGACGATTATAAGGACGATAACGAGAACGACGACGAGACGGCGAGGAGAACGACCGCGAGGATGACGACGAAGACGACGACGGTGACGACAAGGATGACGACGACGAGGAGGATGACGTTGAGGATGACGATAAGGATGACGACGACGATGACACTAACACTAACATTAACGGTAACAGTAACAGTAACAGTAACAGTAACAGTAACAGTAACAGTGACAGTAACAGTAACTGTAACAATATCAATAACAGTAACAGTAACAGTAACAGTAACAGTAACAGTAACAGTAACAGTAACAGTAACAGTAACACTAACACTAACAATAACAATAACAATAACAATAACAATAAGAATAACAATAACAATAACAATAACAATAACAATAACAATAACAATAACAATAACAATAACAATAACAATAACAATAACAACAACAACAACAACAACAACAACAACAACAACAACAATAACAATAACATAACAATAACAATAACAATAACAATAACAATAACAATGACAATGACAATAATAGAAAAAATAACTGACACAATATCAACAATTCAATTTATCAAAGAGAAAAATGAAAATTATAGACGAAATGGTAAACGAGTAACTAATTTGTGAATTAAACAACAAGGAACAGCAATTACAAGCACTATACTCCAATTAATAGGTAGAAGAGCTTAAAAAAATACCACCTGAAAACAAAAAATATGATGCAATAGGAAAAAAAATTCTAAGAAAGATAGTGTTTTTTTCCTGTGGCGCATAAACGGCGAAGTTAACCTAAAAAATTCATAAAAGTCAAAAAACGGTTATTCGCTAATAAAAAAACTCCAATCGAAAAAGTTAAATGAGAAAGTTGTAGCTATTAAAAAAATCTGTCGATTCGTACTTTTAAATATATCGATTGTTATATTACTTTTCGAGATATATCGAAAAAACCGTCAAAAATCGACTTTTTTTGTTTTTGCTGTATCTCTTGCAAATTAAGGTTTTGAAATTTGTTACTTGCTGTAAATGCTGCCCTCGACAAACAAAAAAGTGACCTTTTTTAAATTAAAAAATATTAAAATTTTTTCGAGTTATATTGATTATTTGAAAAACGGGTCATCTCGAAAATGGGCTTCTTACTCGACGAATAGTCGTAGTGAAACGAATCAGGGCTCATTTTTTTCCTTAAGAGTTGTACTTTTATGGTGAAAAAGAATGATAACGTTTTTATTAATTTCAAGTGTCCAGAAATGACTGAAAAAACTAAAAATTTTTTGGTCGCATTTTTCTTGAATATCTTTTTCAATTTTTATTTCTCGATAATATCTATTACAACAATCAATTGTTGGCATTTTTACGCGTATTAAAAAAACGTTGCGACATTCTGGAGCCAAGATATATACATTTTTTTTAACCACATACCGCTATTTAATTGCTACAGTGTCCATTCTTACAGAGATCGAAGCTGAAGACTTCTATTTTCAATAAAAAAATCCTGTGGTTCATTTTAGCCACTTCTGCATTTTTAATTGTGCTTCAAACCGAACCATTCGAGCGCGGCGCGAGCTAACTGTAGCGAGCGGCGGAGTGGGGGTAACGAAAACGAAAACTTAATTCTCTGTAACTTCAATCTCTGTAAGAATGGACGCTGTAGCAATTAAATAGCGGCCTGTAGAATTAAAAAAAAAATAAAAATTGTCTCGGCTCCAGAAGGTCGTAGAGCAACGTTTTCTTTAAAAAATTCGCATAAAAATGCCAGCAATTGATTCCTGTAATAGACATTATCGAGAAATGAAAATCGAAAAAAATATTCAAGAAAAACGAGACCAAAAAATTTTTACTTTTTTCAGTTATTTTTGGACACTTGAATAAAATAATAAATAAAAATCGTTATCACTCTTTTTTTTCCATGAAAGTACAACTCTTAAGGAAAAAGAGGAGCCCTGATTCATTTCTCTACGACTATTGGTCGAGCAAGAAGAGCCCATTTTCGAGATACCTCTTTTTCAAAAAATCGGTATAACTCGAAAAATTTTTAACATTTTTTCATTTAAAAAATGGCAATTATTTTGTTTGCTGAGGGCTGCATTTACAGCAAGTAACAAGTTTCAAAACCTGTAAGAGATACAGCAAAAACAAGAAAAGTCGATTTTTGACGGTTTTTTCGAAAAATCTAAAGAAATTCCATTAAATCATAGAAAACATGAGCAAGCTATTAAAAATCCGCCTAGAAGCATTCGGGGGCAATATCTGGTCAGTACCAGATATCAGGGAATGTAACATAATAGAGAAACATCTTAAATTCAAAAGGAAATTGATAGAAACGATGCAATTGAACACATGACAGAAATGCATAAAAACACAGAAGGCATCTAAAAAATCATTAATCCCGATGTTTGACTGGAAAGCACCGGGTATAAATAAAATAGCTCACTTCTGGTTAAAGAGATTGAGATCCACCCATACACAACTTTCAATACTGTTTAACAAACTTCTTTTTAATTCAGATATAATACCAGCCACGTTAACACAATGGATTAACTTATCTAAAACCCAAAGATAAAGACCGACAATGCAGCCAAGTATCCCTCAATAACATGCTTACCAACAATCTATAAACTTATCACAGCAATCTGTAATTGACCTTATATCAAAATTTTAGTGTTAATTAGAGTTTAAAATATTACTAAGAATGTACGCGTTGTTTATGAGACATCCATCAATAAGTTTTGACATACGCCTACTTTGAGAAAAGTCACTTATTTTATACACCGTAATATTGTAAGAGTTCAATTAAAAGTCTTTTTCTCGAAAACCGTCCACATTAGGAAGTTCTAACAAGAGTACATTATTTTTAGAAAATAAAATTGTACATTAGAAATTGGAGTCCGGAATTCCAAATTTCATAAAAATATTTCGCACCGTATGGAAATTTTCGTAAAAATTCTATTCAAAATATGTATTTTGTCGCTCTGTATCTCGAAAACAAGAGGAGGTAAACATATAGTTCATAAGAAAAATTCTTTTTTTATGGTACTAACACCCGCTATATCTACGGGAGGTCTTTTTGAAACACCCTGTACATTACAAACATACATCTATAGCGAAACAAAGGGATTTATGATAGCCACACAACATCAGGTAATTGACACACGGTATTATAATAAACACATCATTAAGGAACCCAAAAAAACGGCCAGACATGCTCTGTTGAGAGCATATAGAAACAACAGACCATATAACAGCAGCACGTAGCATACTAACAAGTATGGAATATACAGAGTGATTCAGTCATAATGTCAGTAAATTTAAAGAAAGATAGTGAAAAATGAGTTGAATACGAATACTCGAAAAAAAAATGACTAGTATTATGTTCAATTAATTATTCAGTTTATAGTACGTATACGTAGTGACTTATCGCTTTTCAAAGAGTAGTATGGTACCCCCCTATTTAAAATTACAGTACGGCTAAAAAAATACTCACTCATCCGTCCATAGCACTTTGTTAATAAATTGGGGATCCGCTGCATTTTGATTTTGAAACCAATTTCTGATTTTGAAGTTGTTTCACTTCAACGTTCGAACCATGAAGACTACACAAGGAGCCCGAACTCCACGTAAACAAATATCTTACCAAATTAAGAGGGCGCTAGTGTCCCATATGTACAGGTTAGAGAGGGGAGATAAAAAACGGTAGTTTGAATTAAAATCAATCATGTCATTTTTATGATGTGTTAAAAATTTTAAAATAAATAAAAAATAAACTAAATAGATAAAAAAATTATTAGCTTTATCAGAAGAATTTGGTGTTCGTAAAAAGAAACAAACTAGTTTTCAATCAGTTAGAAATGATCAAAATAATTCCCGATTCAAGAAATTTTTGGTTTGGTACATGCGCACAATGAATTTATGACGTGATCTTGTTAATAACCTATAAAGTAAGGTTTATGTTTTTGATAATTACTTTGTTAACGATTTTAGTTTAATGTAAGTAAAAAATAGTCACATTTTATACAGGAAGTTCCCTTTATAAAAAATAGTAAATCTTGTATTGTCGTATTCCACCCTTCGAGCGAGCTCCAGGATTTCAGAACACCCCGTATATTCATAGAAGTCATAATCTTGTACCTACGGATATGCCGGAGACCGCTGAATTGAAAAGGAGGCGAAACAATCATATTCACCTACCTTTCCAATTCAAACCAAAAACCCGCCACGGTTGCGAAATCAATCGCCGTCGGCCGGGCAGAATGAAAAAGCCTCCATGAGAGTCTTCAGACATCGATCCTCACGGCGATAGCGCTCCCAGAGCGTTAAAGACCAATTTCACCGACCTTTCCAGTGTCACCCGCATCGCGACCGATCTCGCCTGGGTCTGCCATCCCGGCGCGCAGTGACCACTGCCGCTGCTCTCGCAACCTGCAGTCGAACCCCGGGACGCTTCACGATGACATTTGGAAATGGCCATTAGAAATTTCACCACCCTTTTGAATTGGTCAAGGACGCTATCGCCAATAACTCCAAAAGTTATTGAGCGATCGGTGTCAAAATTTAATGCAGCACTCCTCAAGTCGCTAGCATTATCTTACTAAATTTTCGTCCGAATCGGATGAGCCAAAACGCCGTTATACGGGGAAACGCGGATTTCACGTTTTCCGCGTTTTCAGCCGTTCCGCTCATTCGATCTCGGCCGAACCCTCCAACCACACTAGAGTATCGCTAGGTGGTTGTCATATCCAAATTCGAACCGAATCGCCCGACTACTAACGGCCAGCTAAGCCATAATAGGTTTTCACGCCTTTAGAGCTGCCGCCGAAAGTATCCGCGCGATCTCGGTCGAACCCTCCAACCACGGCACTATGTCATGCCGTGTATCTACAGACAAAATTTCAAATGAATCCATCAAGAAATAAGACCTCCGTAAGCCCTTTTACGAAGACGGGGAAAATATCACCTATCTTTCCAATTTCCCCGTCTTTGGGCCGAAAGGACCGTCTTCTGAAGGTTCCACCGCTCTGGCGGTTGGATGCGATGCTCGGCAGCCTAAGCCGAGACCGCGGGTAGAGTTTTTCCCAAACCGGGAAAAAACTCCAAAATCCCCGACGCCGACATCGACAATCCGTAGAGGCCAGAGGGGAACGAGTCCCGGCGTTGATGGGGACGATGGATGATTTTGGTTCGAGATTTTGGCGGACAATTCAAGGCCCGGTCCGCCAAAAGTATGGAAATCCCACAAAAGTGATCGAACGTCTACTTTTGACGTTTACAGTACTTCAGTGGGAGTACATGAGACGGAAAGCGATACAGAGCGAATTGTAACAAATCTTATTCATGGTAAATAACTTGTATATGTTAATTGTGAATCTTTGTTGTTTATTAATTTTATTCAATATATACTTTTAACATATCTTCCACGGTTTGATTGAAAAAACCCTGTCATCAAGCTCAAGAACTTTGGAGCTCAAGCTCACAGGCTCGCTTCACGAGGCTTCCGTCGAGGCTGCCATTCCTCGACGTGATATTGATAGTGCTTTGCAACCACTACTCGCTTAACGAGACAACCACCCGAGGTAGCCTAGCCTGAGGTGAAGACCCTGTTCGATAGCCCCCTGCATCGAAACAGCGGTAAACTCCAGGATCCACTTGCGACCTGCGAAACCGTCCGAGACTGACCACCTCCGACGAAGATCCTGTGCGATAGCCATTCGCATCGACACAGCGATACTCCAGGCTCCTCCAGAGACCTGCGTCCCGCCCGAGGTAGCCCAACCTGAGGCGAAGATCCTGTTCGATCGCCCCCTGCGACGAAACAGCGATACTTTCAGGCTCCTCCAGAGACCTGCATACCGTCCGAGGCTTGCGACCCTCCGACGAAGACTTTGATTCCGACTGTGCCGGCTCCATCGAGAGACCCGCACCTCGGTACAAAGTACACACATAGGCTCCTACGAGACCTACAATTCAGACTCCATTGAGATCTGCAAATCCGAGGCAATCTTCCTCGTCAAACTTCTAGGCGGTCACTCGTCGAGGCAACCTTCCTCGTCAAACCCCTACGAGGCATTTACTTTGTGACCCACGGGCACAAAGCAATAGTACGCACGTTATTGTGGCGGCGTACTTCCAAATTTAGTAAAGAAGTTATCCTTACTTCTAGGGCTCCCTCGAGAGACCCACATTTAATAGTAGAGTCAGTGCTTACTACAAGACGTCTACAAGACTTTCGGAGCAAAAGAGCTTGCTCCGACATTGTCGTACGGGGAAGATGAACCCCTGCGACGCGACTACGAAATCCAGTGCTACGAGGATTGGTGCCCTCGAAGGTAATACTACGAATAATAAATTAGATCGTGTGAGTATGATCAAGACTGAGCTGGACGAGACCTCGTCCCAAATCGGAGAGACCAGCGGTCACACGAACTGCCCTCACACCTGTTTGCCGGCGAAAGATCTCTCGACATTCGGGGTGAAAGAGGAAATGGCCTCTCCTGCCAACGCTATATCGATGCTCCGCGAAGAGTCTGAGGGACCGAAGATGGTGGCTCGCGGAAGTACGCGGCACGGCGCAGCCACAGCGCCGTACGCGTTGAGGTCCGCTGCTACGCGAGTTACTGGCACCATCTCGACCACCCCTCACGACGCACTCGCGGATCCGAGTAGCAACCAAGAGTTACCACGAAGTGGGTCACCCACAGATACTCGGGACGAGGTTCAACCTACGTACCAACTGGTAGGGTCCGGGGAATCCCATGAGTCCAACCACGGTTCACGGTCTGGCCCCGGTAGTGGAATACTTCCGATGTCGGGTGATTCGGAACGTGAGCTAGCCGTCGGTGACGACGCTACAGTTCATTCAGCTTTTTTACGAAGTGGTATCCAGCGGGAGCAATGCGCATCGCGTTCGGGTGCCATAGTAAGCGAAAACCCCTTAGCCGACTACGTCATAGGTGACGAAGCCGGCCTTTTTTATCAAAACAATACTTGTACGTCGCCCGTCCATTCTCATGATTTCCCCCGAACATACGATCATCGCCTAAGTGGTCCATATCAAGAAAGTCTAACCCGACACGACGCTCAACGCGGAGCTCGACCTTCTTCGTCGAGATCTCCCCCGCGAGCTCGTGTCCTAGACACCACGTCTGTAGGTCATATCCACCACAGATTCCAATCGTCAGAGAATATAGTGCGACCGGGCGTCGATAGCGACGATCCCCGTGAACTCCGTGCGTTCCTGCCGCGGAACCCGGTCAAGGGAACTAACATCCCAGATCACAGGTTGCGACATGGTTTCCAACGTGGAGCTCGATTAGAACTCCCGATGCCTCCACTGAGGACCCATGCCGACCAAACACAACATTCAGATCATACTTCACGACATGGCGCTCGACGTGGGGCTCGAAGTCCTGCTTCGACGTCTTCGCGGCGAGCCCATGTTACAAATTCCCCGCACAATTCTCAAATATTAGGCACAAACGGTCATATATCGCGACATGGCGCCCAGCGTGGAGCTCGATTAGAACTCCCGAGGTCTCCACCAAGGGCCCATGCCGTCGTGGCCGATACAAACGATCATATTCCTCGACATGGCGCCCAACGTGGGGCTCGATTCGAACTTCCGATGTCTCCACCGAGGGCCCATGTCAATATGGTCGGTCATTACGATCATACTTCTCGACATGGCGCCCAACGTGGGGCTCGATTCGAACTTCCGATGTCTCCACCGAGGGCCCATGTCAATATGGTCGGTCATTACGATCATACTTCACGACATGGCGCCCAACGTGGGGCTCGATTCGAACTTCCGATGTCTCCTCCGAGGGCCCATGTCAATATGGTCGGTCAATGCGATCATACTTCACGACATGGCGCCCAACGTGGGGCTCGATTCGAACTTCCGATGTCTCCACCGAGGGCCCATGTCAATATGGTCGGTCAATGCGATCATACTTCACGACAGTATTATTAATGCGAAATTTCTATTTGTGGTAATAAAAAAACGTAATATAAAAACTTTTTAAAATATTACAGTTGTCTGATTTTGAGTCCAGGGATTCAGATGGCTTATTAGACGCATCGTCCAGCTTAAGTGATGATGAATAGATTTACTCTAAGAAACAGAAAGAGTAAAAAATAAGGACTACTTATATAGTGGCCGTCTTTTTAACATTTCTGTGTTAGCAGGGAAGTAGCTAATAGAATTGAAGAAATATTTGCCATTTCTAATTATTTCACCCATCATTCTGGCATTGCTTTAAGTTGCCTCTACAATAACCAGAAAAGTTACATGCTTGCTAAGTAACTTGCCTCCACAAATTATAGAATGGTCGAGGTAATGAGGCAGTTGTAATCGAACAATATTTTGCCCGATATGGATTTCCAGAGGTTATAGCAATAATTGATGGGACACATATAAAAATAGATCGGCCCTTACATGATGATTTAGAAGTGCTTGAAGAAAATATTAATATACCTGCATATGTCCCTCCAAATCAAAATAATAAAAATCTGCATGACAAAAGAGACGATAGGGAAGGAATTCATATAAGAGAGTATATCACAATCCATATTTTTTTGAAATAATAATATAATTTTTCTAATAATATACTATATTAGGGTAACTGCTCTCAATGCTTCGAGAGACATATCGCTCTCTTCTTCAGAAGAGATCTGGAACTGTTTCTTTTGAAGGTGAGAGTGATATGTCTCTCTAAATGTTGAGAAGCCTAAAACAACATGACAACCAATTGATACCAAAATTTTAATAAAATATACTCCATTATAAAGGTCATAAAAAATAGGTAACATAAATGTTTTATAACTGTTTAAAATCGATCAGTTTTCTGGGTGTTTAAAAATTGCTGTAAAATTTAATTCTTTTCGTAAAATTGTTGATTTAATTCGAACGTAACATGGTTCCACGACTTATTCCAAAGTAGAGCATAGACCAAAATTAATAAGGTATTATAAAGAAATATTTTAGCAATGTTCTATATTTTTTTCATATATTTTGTAAATAAAATGTTTATATACCAAAAATTTCAATGTTTTATTAATTGAATCAAAAAACGAAATTATTTGCAATTAAAATAAAAATAAATATTCATAAAAAAGTAAATATATATTAAAAAATAACAGGAACTCTTCTTAAAAATAAATAATACTTATCAGTCTATCTTGTTTTTATTCTTAAAATTTCATTATGTTCATGAAACAATTGATTTCCATCTTTAAATATTTAGTAAAAGTAGTCAATTACCATTACAGATCGATCAGCATCGATTACTACACGTATCCTCTCTTTAAATTGTATTCGATATCTGAATTTCAATCAGTTTTTTACAAACCGAAAAGAAACAGCAACTAATTGGAAATGATTTATTCAATTCAGTAATGGTAATAACTACATCACAAGCAAGATTTATCTGAAAGATACGAATTTAATTATTTATGCATATAATATAAATTCCAAGAATATGTAGAAATAAATCAAGTATAGTCTGAACATTTTCGTTGCTTTATCGAGACCTCATCACACGCCAACAGAACTTTTCTTTTATTAGATGATACAGGATGCTCACTTTCCAGTATAATTTCATCGTACTTCATTGCTCTTGATTTATTTGCTGTTCTTGTTGTTGTAACTGCTGCTCTTGTTGTAGCTGCTGCACCTGTTGTTGCTGGTGTAGCGGATGTTCTTGTTATTGTTGCTGCTACAAAATATATAAAGAAACAATGCATCATTCAATTAAACAATATTTTCACTTATGAAATCTTTCTATTTAAAAATTTCTCTACCTTATTGCGAATCAAATGAGCAGCTTCCAACTTCCGAGTTATTCGACCTTTTGCCATAATATTAACCCACTGTTTGGTAAAATTGTAATATAGAACTGCTGGACATCATTAGATTGAAAATCCAGATCACAAACGTACTGTTTTTCATTTAAATCTGTTGACAGCCATTCACTGCACATACTCTTACCATATTTAAATTATTTTCGAAACTTGTTATTTACTACTATAATTATTGACTTGACTTTTAGTTTTTAGGTTAGTATACATATTATCTAGACTCCCTGATATATCTACTCATTTTAAAATAAAATTGGTTATTTGCTTACTTCACTCGTATCTATGCTACATTCACGTCGGGACACATGGAACACTTACGACCCTAGCGGTAAAAAGTATCAGTAACTTCTGCCATTCTTGCACAAATTTTGTCAATTTTCCCGTATGAGTTCGTGCTCCTTGTCTAGTCTCCCTGGCCACAGCAATCAACATTTTGTTTTCATCGCCTACTGAACTCAAAGTTTTAAATCTGAAACACAAACCGAAACACACAGACCTGCAAATAGTGCCATTTTCCTCAATAATGGTTTTCTGTAGGCGATTTTCTCGGGACCATATGTTTTTTTAAATAAAACGACCTTTCCCCTGTTGCTACTCGTTTAAAAAAAAATACGACCACTGTAAAAGTTTTCACTGCTACAAGGGGGAGGTAACCGGAGGAAACTACCACCCAGTATATCGATTTGACTAAAGCTTTAAGAAATAATATGCCATAATAGTCCAAATAAATGTGCCAAATTTTAAACGATAAGCGATCGGTAAAAGGGTTATGAAGTTATTAATTAAATTAAATTTTATTTTTGACAACTTTGAAGGCTTGTACCTCAAAAATTAAAAATATTTTAGTTAACTTTTTCGTAGATCGTATTTATTTATCGTCGTTAATATGCACTCAAACGTTGTCGGTGAAATTTGCGGACACTGTATAGTAAGCTAAAATGGCTTAATTAATACTGCCCGTGTGTTAGTTATACATATATTTAATATTAAATATTTAACCACCAGTTATCTGTTTTGATTTATGGATACAATAACGTAATCATTTATATTTTATCAACATAATATTTGTAGTAGTTT
Source organism: Anoplophora glabripennis (assembly GCF_000390285.2). NCBI lineage: Eukaryota > Metazoa > Arthropoda > Insecta > Coleoptera > Cerambycidae > Anoplophora > Anoplophora glabripennis. Next base: position 183,374 of record NW_019416652.1, read on the forward strand.
CTTGTTTTGGAGGGCGGAACCCACTCGGTTGCTATGTGTTGCTTTGGATCGAACGACGTTCGTTATTTTCCGTTAAGCTTTTCGTGAAGCTTTGGGGATCGGCCAGTTGGAAGCATATCGGTTATATCGCAACTTCATAGACTGATTAAGTGATATATTATATAAAATTTTGCTGTCTGTGCTAGTTTCTTGGTAAAATAGTGGAAATAACACGGATTCACTAAAAAAGGCGCGTCTTTCTAAACCCTTTTGTTAACGAAAACCCTTTGTTAGAATTCTCATCAGAAACAATAAAAGCTGCTACAAGGTTGCCCCCCTTTTGCGTTAAACGATATTTTCTAAATTAAAACATAATGTTAATGTCGACTCTTAAATAATATATTGAGGTGTGACAGATTTGTCAACAATTAATAACAATTTTCTAAATTTTCACGTGTTAACTAATAACAATTATTAGAAATAGTGTTATTTTATGTTGTTTATCTATGTACTATTAAGTACAATAAACGGAATATAGAAACATTTTCAGAATATGGAATACGAACAAGACCAAGGATGTACAGCAAGCTGGCCTGATTCAGAACACCAGGTAATAAATTATTACTAATTATTATATAGAACCATTTATAGCCTACTGCCCTTGAAATACAAATTATGTCGCCTTTTACCACATGCATTTTTAAAGGATACCAAATTACATATCTTTCCTAATTATTTTTGTCATACAGCTACAGCTACTATTTTTTATTTTAACTTATGTTTGTATTAATTACTACTAAGTATTTTAACGTAAATCAGATAATTTCTGAAAAAAAAATGAATTATTCCAAATTACATACAGTGTGGATCATTTTGGTGATGCATGTATCGGTCAAATCATCATCATCGAAATGGTCCACACTGTATATTAAAATAGGCCCACGACAGAACGTGAATTATGTTTGTAAAAAATATAATTTTTAAATTTTTAAACCATGGTTTCGTTTAATTCAACAATTTTGTGCAAAAGAACACAGTTATTGGAAAGCTATGATTTTTATTAGTAACACACAACGATTTCAGGTTTTCTGTTCCAAAATAAAACTTTTGACTATACCTACCTCAACATTTCACTGTTCTTTAATAGATAAACTGCAAAAATTAGAAAAACAATGATGTTAAAAAAATTAATACTAGCATAAAATAAAACAGTACTTACAGAATTAGATTAAATATTTATGTAAAACTTAATAACATCAGTAGTATAACAGTATAATAATGAATGTGTGGATTTGATCAGTCAAATATCAGCAAATTGAAAATTTTACCCCTTTTAAGGAACACGAGTTTGATTATAAAAATATATAAATTTTAGATCACTAGAATAATTGCAAAAGCATATTACTTTTAGAAATGTATCATATTGATAAAAACGTCGATAATTTTAAATCAGATGTTAAACAGTTGAGTAACATTTATATTAATAAGAAATCTATCGAAGGAGTTCTTGGAGTTATTTTTTGTCATTCTTTTATGTATTTATGATTGAAACAATAAAATAATTCAGCTCATTGATATTTTAGTGATCAATTTGTTTTAATACTGTTAAACAATATTGTACCGAAGTTATGTAAGTTTTAAATATGTCATCTAATTCTGTAACTTAACTATTGTTGCTTGTATCAATTTTTACATTGCTTTTTTTAACAATTTTTGTAGTTTACTCCTGATGTAGCTATTAGACAATGGTGAAAATTGAGGCATTAAAGGGAACATACCTTTATTTTGGAACTGAAAATCTCAAATCGTTTTGTGGAAATTGTTCCAATCACACAATATCAACACATTGATAAATTAAATCAGTAAGTACCTACCATATCCTCATTTAAGTAGTAAGTAGGTATATTGATATAAACTTAGTGACATTTATGAGTACTTGTAGTTTCAGCAATGACTTGTATCCTTCTGAATTTATTCTTTGTTTGTTCAAGACCACCTATTTTAAGGATATATAGGTCAGGGTGTTAAATATATTCGCTTATGCAGAGACACACAATTAGTGAGCAAAAAACAAAACATTTATATTATTTATAATTTTGGACTTTTTGGCATAATTTACTGTAATACTGTGGTTTAAAAAAACTGAAAATTTTAAGAATTTTTATTAATCAAATCTAGTAAAAAAATACGAAACGAAAACTAGATTAGCCACCTTTTTTGCCATCTCGCTCACCAGACCTAAACTAGGCTACTATTTTGTGTGGTTATTTAAAGTTTTTGGTGTAACAAATATCACTTAGATGGCGAAACATTTTGAACAGCTGTTATAATTATTCGTAATTCGTTTTGTGTCTGTATACAGGGTGTTTCTAAGTAGAGGTAAAAAATCCAGGGGCGTATTCTGTGGCAAAAAATAAGGATTTTTTATTATATAAATGTGGGGTCTTAGGATAGCCATTGATCAGCTACAGCGTGTCAAAAATTGAAAAAAATCAGTTTTTAATTTTTGATTTATAAACCGCTTGAGATAATTTAAACAAATTTTGTGTGCATATTTAGTATCACATACAAAGGGTTGAAGCCTTGCTGCCGCAAAACTATCCCGCTCGCCTACAATTTTGCAACTGAATTTTGCAAACAATTGAACAAAATGTTGACTTTACCGTTTCCATGTTGTTTACCGACGAAGCTAATTTTTTTCAGAGATGCTATAATGAACTTCCATAATAAACACGTTTGGACTGATGAAAACTCTTATGCCACAAAGGAATCTCTATTACATCAGTTTTCTTTGAATATATGGATAGTTATTATTGGAAATTTTCTTGTTAGGTCTTACTTTTTATCTACTTTAACCGGTGCCCCCTACAGACATTTTTTTGAAAACGTTTTTTCTGAACTACTTGACGATGTTCCCTATGCGTTAAGAGAAAGAATGTGGTTTATGCACGATGGGGCTCCCCCACTTTTAGTTTGACTGCTCGTGAATTTTTAAATGAAAGATTAAGTAATAACGTGGCCACGCTTATCACCCGATATGAACCCTATCGATTTTTTTGTTTGGGGACATCTCAAGACATTAGTTTATAAGGTTCACATTGAATCTGAGGAGCACTTACATCAACAAATTATAGCTGGCTGTGATGTGATAAGAACTACTCCTGGAATTTTTGCACGTGTTCGAGCTGTAATTTCAAGAAGATCTGAAGCATGTATTTTGGCTGAAGGTGGCCATATCCACCATTTGTTATAATAAATCATAGTAAAATAATTCCATTGTTAATTAATTATTTTGTATTTTAAGTACCTACCTAGTTTAATGAGTATCGTAAAAATGCATTTGATCAATTTTGTTGTTAATCGGTTTGGAATACAAAAAAGTGTAAAGAAACAAAAAGTGACTATGATAAAATGGCGTATATGATGACCTATTTTATTTTTATATTATACAGGGTGATATACATGTTTTTTGGCAAATAATGATCGATGACACTTACACATCCGCTACTGGTAAGTTTATAGAGCTATTAATTTTTTGTTTCATACTTACTGTCATACTAAATATGCACTCCGAATTTGTTTAAATTATCTCAAGCGGTTTAGAAATTAAAAATTAGAAATTGATTTTTTTTTAATTTTCGACACGCTGTAGCTGGACAATAGCTGTCCTAAAACCCCCCATTTATATAACAAAAAACCCATTTTTTTGACCACTGGATTTGTGACCTCTATTAAGAAACACCCTGTATTCATTTACTAGATTCGCTTAATAAAAAATGTATTTTTTACTCACTTTTGTGTATGTATGTTACCGTACTACTATCCGTATGTGTGAGTAGAATCTATATTATACAGGTGATGCCAATTGTCTCCTAATATTTGCTTTACCGATAGTACATAAAGACACAGAGCAAATGCATTGAGGTGTGCCCAAAATATTTTTATTTAACCAAATTTATCTATTTACAAGTTTTTTACTAAGTTAAACTCGGGTGAGGCTTATAGGCACAGTTTAGATACATAAGTGTTATAAATTGACCATGAGATCCGCCCTTAAGCCCTTACGGATTTTTTGTTCTTTGGCCAATTTGAAAACGTATTTATTACCTAAAAATGTAACTTGATAGATGATCTATGATCACGAGTTATTGATTAGAATAATTTTCATATGCAGCGAAAAATGTGTGTCTGAGGTTATTATTTTGAACAATTTATCTAACTTGTGGCTAATAATTTCTTTTTGTTAATTTAGTTTTTACGTTTATACGTTGTAGATATTTATATATTTTTCAAATTCGAAACCTTACTTTGAACGCCTATAATTCGGCCTGCGTGCAACTTTGTATACAGGGTGTATCTAAATAACACCGAAAACATGTGAGAGGCGATTCTCTGATGAAAATTAATAGGTGTCTTTGGTATAAATTTTTTTTAGAAAAACTGCCCCCTCCAAAAATTAAAAAAAAATAATGTTTTTCTTTTTTATCTTCCATGTAGGTACATGGTATAGGTATATCACGCTAAAGAAACTAAACTTGGCGAACATTATCTGTCAAAAAACTACACTTTTTGAAATTTTTTCTACCCTAAAGTATTTTTGTAAGGAAATAATCAACTCCTATGACGTTTTTTTATATTTTTTTTCCGATAAAATTATTTCCTTTTAAAAAATAAGTATGTCTAAAAAGCCCCATTCACTTACTAAGTTTTTTCGAAAAATTAAGGATTTATAAGAAAAAAATAAATATATTGCAATGCATTTTTAAAAAAGACAAGTGATTGTATTTTTTTTTTTTGATGGGATATATATTTTTTATTTAATCGCATAAAACAGATTTTTATCTTAATCTAACGATAATATTACGGCACGTGGAAGCACGTTCCAACACGATTTCGATCTTCTGCATTAAATTTTATATCGTAAAATCACCAAAAAAAAATCCGACGTATTTGATAAGCGTGAATTTTTTGTCGATCCATGACACTAAATTTATGTCAAAAACATTTATAATACAATTTTTTTTTAATACAACGTAGTTCTCAAATTATCTCGGCAAGCATTTGAATTGCATCAGCAAATTTTCGTTTGTTTTTGTTCATAGTGATAAAAGTAAATCTGAAATTGCTGATAGTTTTAATCTACGGAGTGTAAAAAAGATTACTTAGTCTCATTTTATTGGGTTTTACCACAACTTCGATTAGTGGATACTGGATAAAATAATTCACAGATTAACTGTCTACCATTTTCATAATAATTGTTTGAAACGAAAGTGAAATGTCTTTCACTTGTTATAGTTTTTCCGAAGTCAGTTGAACATGTATAAAAACGCCTAGCAATAAAATTTAATGAGTTTCAAAGGCGTCTCTAAAAATGTTTTCTGTTGAAGGTAAAAAATTATAATAATTTGTATATAATGTGCAGAAAATTTCTATTATATATTCATTTGGCCAACAACATATTTTGATTTTGGTTATGACATCAAAAAGCATTTACATTTTCATTAAAATATATTACTGTCCGCCAAGAATCAACGGGAAGGTATGAACATACTTGCCAGGAAAGTATGGCGAAAGGTTGTTAGTTTAGGTTAGAAAAGTTATTAAATAAAAATAATCTACAATAAAATAATTCAGCATTGCTGCACTGCACTGTTAGACAATTTGTCAACTGAAATTTATGGCTCAGTCGCCAAGTGCGGCTGTGTTTGAGCGGCGTTTTCCCGCGCGCGCATTCTTCAACTGGTCGTATACAGTTCTACTACCTCCACGTTTAATTCAACGAGACCTGCATCTGGGTATGGCTAAATAAATATGGGAACAAGTTTTACAAATATTTCAATGCTGTGTAGCGACCGAACCTGGTACATACTGCCTCCTTGGTCTTCAATTGAGATCGGAAATAATTTTCTTTCCTTACACTTATTTGCCCTTGGCTGGAGTAGTTGTCCGTAATATCAACAGTTAGGAATCTGTGAGATTAGATATATTTTGCATACCTAGATTTCTGATATCAAAGGACATTGTTTGATATCATTCGGTAAGATATGTTTAAAAGCTTTAAAAATCATTGTACCAAAATTTAAAAAATTATGTCAATTAAAGCGGATATTTGAAGAACTTCTTTAATTCCTACATTTGCATCACTTTTTTGTACAAAAACAATCAAAATAATGAAATACGATATAAATAAGTGTTAAGTATTTTAACCAAATCTTTTTGGAAAAAAATATAAAAAATGCAAAAAGTCCCGCCCAAAAAAGACAAACAGCTTTGTAGAACAGACACTGATTTGAAATTTTCTATAAACTAAGGTTAGTGACACTTATAGAAATAATTTAACCACCCTGTTTGAAAAAAAAAAGAAATATATAGATGTAAATCTGATTAAGCTCCTAGCCCACATCCCAGAAGCGGAAATTCCGTTATGAAAACATGAACGAGACAAAGAAAATTGTGGTAGGTTGTGATTTCCTTTATTTATCTATTCGGCAATGCGAGATATCAAATAATGTTTATTTGATTACTGAGATTGTACAATTTCCTCGCCTTCAATATTGACAGTGTAAACATTTGCAGACAACCGTTTATTAAGATTTTAAAAGACTAGAAAGGCAGGCAAACTTTGCTGACGCGAAGTTTGACCTTTCTCTCGGGCCTTCGGCCCTCGAGCCGCGCTGCGCGCGGCCCGAGCACCGCTCCGCGGTGCTCTCCTCGCCAGTTAGTAAATATAACATTTTTTTAAACACCCTATACTTTGGTTTTTACACACCCTGTATATAAAAGTTTGATGAGAATGTTTCTCAAAAAAGAGTAGGCCCCGCTGGAGAAAAGAATAAGAAAAGTTTCTTCCAAACTTCAAAAAAGGGCATCTGGTTAGTAAATATAAAATTTTTCATCCAAAGACTACGTAGGTGAGGCAGAAATGGTAAAATAATAAGTTAAAACATCTGCTTCATAAATATACAAATTTTCATTAAAAGACTGTAGTAAATAAAGACAAAGCTAAAAGTGAAAAGAAACAAAACTGCCCTTAATTCTTTAGAACATCTAGTATATGGATTTTTAAAAAAGCGACTTTTCTTCAAAAGATTTAAAGAAAAAATTAAAAAAATGAAAAATGGAAAAATCTAATCCACCTGTGTAAGTTTTACGAATCATCCTGTACATAAGTTGCAAAAAACACCTGATTGGTAGGGTATAAGATTTTTCATAAAAATATTCCAGATTTCAGTACAAAATATGAAAATGGAAAAAACAATAAGGAAAGTTTCCTTCTACTCATAATTTTAATCTGCATCAGTATTGTGGAACATTCAATATAAAGATTCAAAAAGACATCCGGTTATTAAATATACAATTTTTCATTAAAAGATTTTAGTATAAAAACAAAGTTAAAAGTGAAAAAGGAAAAAAATTGCCCGTTTCGGATGTGGGTCAATTTTGTAGATCACCCAGTACATATATGGATTTTCTAAAAAGCGGCTGCTCAATAAATATACAACTTTTCTTCAAAAGATTTAGTGAAAAAATTAACAAAATGGATAAGAGAAAATCTGGTCCATCTGTGTCAGTTTTATGAAACATCCTGTACATAAATTGCAAAAAACATTTGGTTAATAAGACACCGTGTGTAGAAATATCTATTTGAAAATTTAGGTAGGTAGTGACATGAGAAAAAAATCCTAGTCCGCCTGTGTCATTTTTATGAAACACTCAGTATGTAAATTTGCAAAATGCCTCTGATTTCTACAATATAAGATTTTTCATAAAAATATTGCCACAATAAATTTCTGAAATACACAGAAGCCGATAATTTTGCCTTGGGTCAGTTATGTAGAACATACAGTATATACATTTTCAAAAAAACCCTTTGGTTAGTAACTATATAACTATTCATGAAAAGATTAAAAAAAAAATTAGAAAAAGTGAAAAGATAAGTAAAATCAAAGTTCACCTGTGTCATTTTTATTAAACATTCGGTAGGTACATACCTTTGCAAAAAGCATATGATTACTACGATATAAAATTTTTCATAAAAATATTGCAATTAATAAATGTTTTAAATATATAGAAGCCTTTTGCACCGTTTGTACTTTGACGTAATTTCTGTGGACATCCTGTGTATGAAAATCTATTTGAAAATTTATATTTTTTACTTCTTAAAATGAATATTCCATAATAAAAGTAAAATGTGGAAATAAGTAAAGGAATATATTTCGGTCCCCATTGGTAATTGAATTGTAGACCTTAATAATAGAACGTAAATTTTACCGCTAAATAATCACCTCTCAGTCTATTTTTGTGTTGACATGTTGGTACTTTTAAAACATGGACTTTTTGAATTGTTAGTGTCATCTCTAATAAATTTAATTGTCAATGGGTTAATTCAATATGTCAACAGTTTACCAATTGGTAAAGGAAGCGCTCCTGAGGGCCTTTCGATTTGGCAAAAATAGTAACTATTAGTAGATAATAGCCAAGAATCGTATATAACAGAGGTACTTTCGTTTTGGCAAAAATGGTACCTAATAGCAACTAATATCAGTTCAGAGTAACTCTAAGTTGCTATTAGCTGCTGATAGCTACTATTCTTGCCAAATCGAAAAACCCTCAGGATAGCTTAATGCCATAGAACAACGTTAGCCTGTCGGACATATCTGCGGACGGAATACTGAACGGTTGTGACATTTGTGACTATCCATCAGTGGTCACTGGCTCACTGGTCAGTGCAAATTTATTGTCATTACACAAATGTCTGTATACGTTTTGGTTATGTGTTCTCGTGCGTTTAGTGGCAATTTGCTTATTTTTTAACGTTGTACAATGATAATAGACGTTTAACAACATTATATATACATTCGAGATTTTGTGTAATAAACTTTATTTTGTTTTTTTTTTGGTCTTCAAACGATGAATTTGTCGGGCGTATTTAACAGTTTGGTAAGTTTTCTTGATAAACAGAAAAAAAGTATTTTTAAACTTTATTTTTGCTGTTACAGATTGGAATGCCTGGGCAGAATTGTGCTGTTGTTTCATGTAAAAGCAACAGGTTAAGCCTTAAGAAAGAAAGTGTAAACTTGTTTCATTTATTTCCAAAAGCAAATAATGTTCATCCACAATTAGAAAGGAATGGATAAATCGATGTAAAAAGCGGATAAATTCAACCAAAATACCTCTACAATATGCTGTCTACATTTTACTCCCAACGATTATGAGAGATCTACAAAATGAATTAATTAGGTAATAAGTATACCTTCTATAGAAAAAATGTTTTGTAAATATGTTATGTTATAGGACTACCTTTGCGCCGAACAGACAACGTCGACAGAAGCAAAATTCTCAAAAATAATTAAAATTAATACCTTTTGGTTTATCATTGAATTCATAATGAAACTATTATAAAATCTGTACAAAATCTAGGTTTTCCCATTTAAAAAATCATAACTTTGATGGGTAACAATTTTCTGGAACACCCTGCATATTTGATGATGATGATTTTTTTAAATGTACACCAAGGACCTACATTTAACCCTTTTTTAATAATTTTTTTTGGACGTGTATATTATTTTTGTTGTGGAAAAAATAAATTTATTTAAAATGTAACAATTTATTCCTCCTGCACATATAGACCTAGTTCCTATTTTCTTAACATTAATCGTCATAGTTGCATAAAAATATATATTTAGTAATTTTTGTAAATTTCATTAATAAATATTAATTTAACGCATTCATTCAATAAACAGATTAAAGATTTTTTATAACTTTATAGCTTGTTTCACATATGTATGTATGGAAGTATACAGGTACTCACCTTTTTTTTTAATTTTCATATAGATAAATTAATCCCTTGGACTCATTCCTCAATTAAAAATAATTACTGTTGCAGTATAGGTAATTTTAGGTAGATAGGTATATACTGTGATTGGTATATGAAAACTTCAAAATAATATTTTTTATAAAATGAAATTAATTTAGGATAGTTTGGAATGACTTTGCCATGTTTTTCTCAAAATTAGTGTAGTTGGAGTTACATCAAAGGTGAGATGGATAAAGTAATGATTACCCCTGAAAGCAGCTTTGGAAAACAATACATATAAAATCTTGTATCAATAAAATTCTTTGTACAGGCTTATATACAATCATGTCATAGCATTTTAATATTTGTAGTAGAATTTGGACAAAATAAAAACAAATATTAATCCTTAACATAGAGAATCTAAGCTGTGACTCGTACAAATACCGAAATAAAATCACTCATATTTAGAACCATCACTATGTTTTTAACAGATCGATACTAAAAGACTTCATTTTTTTTGAGGGAGTAGGAGAAAGTTTTTCTCATATATTTCTTGTAGAAATGTTTTAAGTATATATACATATTAACTGAAATAATTTATCTCAATATCAACTATTCAAAAAACTAAGTATGTAACAAATAAATTGATAAAAATAAATTGTCAAAAGTTTACTATTTTCCTACTATAGAAGATGAAAAAAAACACTCTATTAAAGGTATAATTTATGAAGTAAATTGCACAGTATCTATGCGCCATTAATTACATGTAACAATGTTAAAGGAACATACATATATACCTTACGGACACAGAAAAGAAGGTAAATTTTGTTTTATTTTTGTACACATTCACATTTCACTCGCAGTGGGGACTTTCAATCATTGGTAATACAGCGTGGTGTGCACTGGCAATGCAGACTCCAACAGACGGGGGAAAATCATATTATATACTTGATTTGAAGAAAGGGTTACTGGAAGACACAAATTCAACACTCGAGACTTCTGTTTTCTAAAAGCACCCACATTCGGTCATGTTGCTTTTCTGAGTGTAGGTACACTTACGGGTTTATCCGATTTGACAGATTACGGGAGTCTCAGATGGGGTCGATTTCTTGATTTTGGGTAATAGATCTTCGAGGTCTGTTTTGAAATATCGCAGATTTTCCCCGGAACGTAATGTCTAATACTACCCCGGCAGAGGTTACTTTTTGTAAGGAATCACTATGTTAAAGATTGCATTTTGTTTACTTGTCAGTACATTAAAATAATGTTTTCAATCTGGTGACAGATTCAAATATGAAACCATATGTGGGACACCATCGAAAGGCCTGCTAAACGTAATTTTCCTTTTGGGGGAAAAAACTCTAATGAAAGGTTCAGAGACACATCGGAAACGATAGAAATCGTCCCCCGCTTTAGCTCCTTTTACACAAATACACGAAAGTTGGAAATTTACAATTCAACGGAGAACAGCCATTTTGTGACATAAAACTGACACTTGACAGTAGTGTCTGCTGTGTGAGCGGTTCAGGAACTTGGAACTTGCAAACTTTTTTCATTTTAAAGGTTTAATAATACGATCACTAACCTATCGTTGTGGGGGGCAAAAAAAAATATCTTCAGAATCAGAAAGCTGGAGGTACTGGATTGTCGTCCACGAAGCAAATGTACTAATACAAACGTGTAAGGTCTTTTAAAGGATTTAGGCAATTTTAAAGGGTACCTACTTCCTGACATAGCTGACATGTCAAGTATGTAAAATGGTAGTAAGTCGTAATAAACAGGTACCTAATGAAATACCTGTACATATCGTGGCGTAGCTACACATTAACGTTTTAAAAAGGCCTAGTAAGGTAAAATAACGGTTTGCCGCTATCCTACAGACATATTTGACGTTTGGCGTGAAATTATTTTGACATAATTAATGTGACGTTTCTAACGACGTTAATTTTCTCCGAGTGGGCGTGTCTTAAAGCTTCAATCTTTCCGGCTTGTGAAATGGTCGTCTGTCGTCGAGAAGACCCCAGAAAAAGGCAAAAATTAAGTACGAAATCGCGAAAATAACGTTACAAAAATGCTCCAGAACGACCGAGGACGAACGGCCGGGCACTCGGTGCCCAGTCGCACGCCGCATCCCGGCTCGGACAATAGGAATTCTGTGGAGCAAAATGCATGTTTTCCGGCCCGCGAGAAAGTGCATTTGAATGTATTTACGGTCGCATTTCGAATCCCGCGTTTGATTTCGCGGAAAGTTGTACATAAAAAGTTGGAAGAAGGCATCCGGTCGATAAATATGAGTATCTTCGGCACGGTTTTAAATGAAATATCGTAGAAAAGGGGGGAAATAAAAAATAAAAAAGCCGTACCCGCGAGCGATTCGAGGCGATCGGCGACCGCCAGATTTCAGCGGGTGGGCGTGTCGGACTATCGCTTTTCACACAAAAATTGGGCCACGCCCCTCGCAGAGCCCGAGGAAAACTCAAAATTCACCTCGAAGACGGCAAAAAATCGCCATCGAAATACGACGTTGGGACGAAGAAAGGCAGGCGGGGGACTTCGCCCCCCGAGGGTCGCCGCTGCGCGGCTCCCCCGAAAAGCCTTTGTGGTAGTAAGTCGACGCTTTTTCGGGGCGATCGTGCGACGCAGACGGAGCTATAGGATTTTAATATATATTGAATAGGTCGCGATCAACATAATATAATAATTTCTTAAAATATACTGTGTATTAAGAGATATGTACCGCCTGAAAGAGGGATGGTAGATAGCATGTTTTTTTTTGAGTATCTTAAAAATCCTTCTAGATATACAGAGTGGTCCCGAGGTAATGGACCAACATTCATGGGTAGATTCCCGAAGCAAAAATATTACGATTTAGCCGAACTTACCTTAGTCCAAAAGTTGATATTTAAAGAGATACAGGGTGTTAAATGTAAAATATTATTTCAGTTTATTTCCATTTAATAAATGCAAATATCTATACAAAATTTTGGGGTTTGAGGTTCTTTGGGTAGAGGAATTGAAATTTGTTCACATTTTGGTTATAGTTAAACTAGTAAAACGACATATTTTTTTGTACTTTAAGGTATCTCATCTTTGGTATCAAATTCTTATTTTCCAATTTTTTTTACAAAAGAAAGGTAAACTTTATGAAAATAGCTGTCTCGCACCGTTTTCGAGAATTTGGCTTTGAAACTTCCAATGCTAATAGTTAAAATAATTAAAATAATTTAGAAATTTTAAAACCAGGGTTTATTTAGAATTAAAAATTGTAATGAACAGTAAAATGGTAAACATTAGTAAAAATATGCCTTCTTGACAATAATTGCTCAAAATGTCCATTTCTAACTTCAATACATTTATCAACGCGTTTATTAAAAGATTGTCTTATTTTAAAGTATACATCTATAACGGGAAATGACTGCAGCATTTAAAACCTGCTGTTAAAGTTCTTCTAAGGTGTTTATCGTTTCTCCTAAACAACTGATTTCATGTAACTCCAAAAACGAAACTCTCGGCATTCTATCTCACATTTATGTATACGAGTATACAATTTAAAGTAAGCTAAGATGTAATTTTAATTAGGTACGAATAATACTTAATAGAAATTAGCATACAAATGAAATGACAGCAATAAGACAAGTGGCAAACGTCAATTATTTGATTTTTGTCCAAATCCTATTTAAGAAACTTTACCGCTAAATTAATAATACCTGTAGGTAAATAATTATAATTTAATGCAACAGCATTGGAAGTTTCAAGACCAAATATCCCGAAAACGATGTGAGATAGCTACTTTCATAAAGTATACCTTTTTTGTATAAAAAAGGTGGAAAATAAGAATGTATTACCAAAGATCAGATACCTTAAAGTACAAAAAAGTTATGTTTCAATCTAAAATTTTGTGAGGATATTTGCATTTGTTAAGAAATAAATGAAAAAAAATGAAATAATATTTTACATTTAACACCCTGTATCTCTTTAACTATCAACTTTTGGACTAAGGTAAGTTCGGCTAAATCGCAATATTTTGGCTTGGGGAATCTATCCATGAATTTTGGCTCACTACCTCGGGACCACCCTGTATAGGCGTTATTTACATTTTAAAGTCAGACTGCCAATCAGAATGCCAATTTAAGCATTATTATTTAAATCTCCCATCTTTTGCGTAAGGGTAGTTCTAGGGAGTGACTGGCACTATTCCCCAATTTCTTAATTTTACTCGATTTAAATAAATTAGATAAATATTGATCTTCAGACTATTCATTTTTTATCTACCATTCTCCTCTTCCTTATTAGCTATTTTCGGAAAAAGATTATATAAACTGTCCATGAAGAAAAGTGAAAGGTTGAGTAATCGCTCTATAAGAGAATCCTGGAATCAAAATTAGCAAATCAGTGTGATTCTAAAAAAAATTGTTTTTTAGATTTTGAACTGAACTTGTTTCTTGTACAGGTCATAATAAACGGTCACTGTAAAAATAAGCTCTATTTAATGCAAAAAGAACGAATTCCCGAGCGGCTTTTGCCTGACCCCGGAACAATTTATTTGTAATGCTGTTTTGAACATCCCAAGAGCAACTTAATTTCAACTTTTTGAAATATTTCTCTTTCGATACGTTACTTTAGATCAATTGGGTTGGAACCCATATCTACTATATTAACTTCCAAAATTAACGTTTACCTAGTAATTAAGCAATTAGTTGCAAAAAAAGAACGAAATTAATTAACAAACATCTGGAGAGCAACAATTTCATGGTTAATCGAATCGGCCTTGGTACACTGTTGGTCATTGGATCGACCGTTTTTCCATAAATTTCAATCAACATCTATCATTTTTCCCAATAATAGTGCGCAATTTTTGAAAACTGATTTTTCCGCGCTCTACCTTTATTTTACAGTTAACAAATTAGTTAACTTTAGGTACTTGAGGTATTTGTAAATAATTTAATTGATTATTACATAAAACAACTAATTTTCCGATAGGTCGTTCAGATTTTCATGCCAACTTAGCGTTACTTCTTTCGAGTTAGTTTTTTAATATTCTACACACCCTTCACCGTTTTCAGGTTTTATGATCTAATTCATCTAGACTATAACTTTCTATATATTAAACTAAAACTGAGATATACATTTTTTTTTAAATACTGTTACTGTATACACAATACTTTCTGCAAAATAACTTGGATTGAGGTACAAAATTTTGCATTTCAGGCAACTATACTTCGCACTTACAATTAGTATATGTACCGATGCATCTTTATTTATTTGAGAGTAATAGTATACTACTAAAATATGTAAGAAAATTATGTACAAAATGTAAATTTTTTTTTAATCTAACACTCCTAATTTTTTTGTACGCCTACGTCTTAGTTACATTTTTTATTATAAAGTTGGTATAAAGATTTTTTTCTGTTGAGATTTTTTGATAAGGGTAGATTTTACGAAATTATCTGCATATCAAAAAACACATGAGTTATCAAAGTATGATCACAAAAAATCCTGTTATGGAACAATACAGAGTATAAGGTGTTGAGTTTAAAAAATATCACGTTTTCTAAAATATTTATAAAAATGGACCATTCACAAAAACAGTTTATAGATTTTTCTTCTTGGAATTACAATTTTAAATAATATGTAGTCTCCAAAAACCATTGGCGCAGAAATTTTGCATTTTGTTTGTGGTTACTCTTGTATTTTTTAAATTTGACACTACTATTTAGCAATTACATTTAAATTATTAAAATTGACATAAAACATAAATTCTACTCACCTAGCCGTACCTATTCTTTATTGTATAAGAATAATACAGTAAACAGTACTTACAATAATCTAATATTTGAAAAGGTTCTAATTTCAAACCTTCTGTCAGGGATGGGCGTTTACGCGTCGACTTTAATTGTCGACGTCTACGTGTAGACTTCGCGTAGACTATGTAAACGACGTAGACTATGTAGACAATGTAGACAAAGCGGAGTTTGCGCTCTAATTTCAGTTTAATCTAACCTATATATTATAAAATTATTTTGAAAGGGTACCTACAGGATCGGAAAGTCCCCATGGTTCATCGGCCGTTACGTGAGAGCAATAAAGAAAGTCATAGAAATCCGTGCGATAGAGAAAGATGGCTATAATGAAGGCGTCTAATAGTCACCGCCCAATTCGCCCTTCCACAAATTAAGATCCACTTCTTATTACCGTGTATAATATAAATTAGTAAAACATTTTTCTATTAATTTCTGTAACTCTAACACCTTTAGAAAAAATAAAATTAACGTGTTCTAACTAAACTAAAATATCTACACAAAGTTCTTAAAATTTAATCAGATATTCCAAATTGTTGCCGACTTTAAAAATTATAAAATTTTCATTAAAGAATATATGCGACATATCTTTATTTAGAGATTTTATAGAAAAAAAATTTTTGGTCAATCTGACCTGACCTAAAACTATCGAGGAGCATCAAGCGAGACACACGTTTTTTTTCTCGTGAATTCTCGGCAGATATTGTTTGATCTTTTGTACTCGGTTCAT
Source organism: Anoplophora glabripennis (assembly GCF_000390285.2). Taxonomy (NCBI): domain Eukaryota; kingdom Metazoa; phylum Arthropoda; class Insecta; order Coleoptera; family Cerambycidae; genus Anoplophora; species Anoplophora glabripennis. The sequence continues at coordinate 199,677 of NW_019416652.1, forward strand.
ACATTTTTTTTATAGATGGTTGTGATAGGTAGGTACTTTTCCAAATTCCAAATTTTCAATTTTTCTTTTTTTGCGAGAATCACGAGGCCTTACGAAATTCTTTTTTTGAGGTACATACCTACCACACCTTTTTCTAGTTTTGGGAGTTTCTTAATTGTTGACATTGTCGACATTGTCTACATTGTCGACTCTTCCAAATTAAGTCTTCATCTAGGTCATTGTCTACGCGTAGACAATTGCATTGTCTACGTCGACATTGTCTACCCGCCCATCCCTGCCTTCTGTATAATGTCTTTCTCATTACAATCTCATATAGTCAGATGTATATACATAATTTTATAAAATGCATCGTTAAATCATTCATCCAATCTATTCTTTTTTCAAAAAAAAAAGTACGGGAATCGCAAATTTATTTGATACTTATTTAGATTCTCAGCGATACCACTTTTTTTTATTAAAACAACATAAATCGAGTGAGACTAACGCCTGATTACATAAAACAAATAAAATTCCTTTGATGAAAGTCAACAGATAGATAGATAGATATTTTATTTTTCAGTTAGGAGATATAGCTTGTTCATTACTAGGAAACGGAATAGGAAAACAACGTCATATCACTTTAGGGCGAAATAAGCGGGCCTAAATATTATCGCCCGCATTTTGACTCTATTTTGTACCCTTCTTTTCTGTAAGGGTAAAATAGTAAATGTGCCTTGTATAGGTACATGAAGCAGACAAATGAAGGTACAAAGTTTAGTAACATTATTTGATGTAGGTATAACAATAATTTGCTTTAAATTAATAACAAAAATCATTTACAACCGTCTTTAAAAACAAAACTACAATGTGAGAAGGAACCGTTAATGGTAACACCAGAAAAACTGTGTCCATAAATAACGTATAATTTAAATGATCCCCAGGCATTTCTATTTAAATTTTCAGCAAAAACTATTACAGACACAACAATAATTTGACAACTAGCTTGACAAATGTCGTTATTTTATTTGTTTTGGAGTGTTTCTGGTCATGGCCATTTTGACAGAGAGAAATACGAGAAAAACTGTCCAAAATATAGAAAATTGTAAATATCTCTAAAAGTAGTAACGGCAACCCTAACAATGCTTATATGGCTTGAAAGGAAGATAGAGTAAAAAAAATACAGGATGTTCCATTTAAGTTATCAAAGTTATAGCGGTTTGAAGTTATCAAAATGTAACAGCAAAAATGAACCATCTAGTATTAAATGTTTTAATTTGTTGGTATACTATAATTTAGTGTTACCTATGCATTATACAGGTGCCAAAAATCCACTTGATATCACGCTCCTGAAAAGAGTTACTAGCATCTCCGCGGACCCTTGCATGTGTCAAATTTTTTCTTTAAACATTTATATCTCAATATTTATAACTCCTAGGTGGGATAGGGAATATTTAATAAAGTGACTCTCAAATTTCATGTAGAATACGAAAATGCAATAATATATAGGGTGTTCCATTTAAAATAAGAAAGTTAATGTCGGCTTCCGGTATAACCGGAACTGCTTCTAAATATTTTAGCTGTGTTGGTCCTACTGCCTCTGCTAGGTTGCCGAATTTTCAGATTTATCGAATCAGTAGGTTCCGAGATATCGATAGTGGCGATTCCTGGTGGGACACTCTGTACAAATAGGGTATTTCCAGGATTGGATATTAGATTTTTTTTTCATAATTCCATTGTATTATATAGAAAAAACAACTTATTTAACAAAAAAATGCAACCCTGGAGTCGAGAGGAAATAACACTCTTGTAGTCTCACAATCAGTTGACCTGTCACAGTTACTGTACAATCTTGCTATCTCTTTCGTCAGCACATAATGACACAAATATGCGTGATAAAAACATCTTCCTGCTTCAATCTAAAGTAACAGTTCTTCACCATCATTGACTTGTACCTATGTCATATAACATTTTTTTAAATATACCTAACAATAAAAGTCTAAAGAATTTGAATCTGGTGAATGAGAAGATCGTGGAATCGAACTACCACAACAATCCACTTATCAGGATGCCACAACTTTCGTTACGTCTTCGTTGGGGTGTGAATGACCAGTCTTACAATCTCTTTCATCGAGTGTTACAAATCTTACAGCACTTGTTAGATGACGACTCGTGTACATTCGTTTTGTGACCGCAGATCCATTGCAATAAAGCACTAAGCGCCAATAAGAATGCCATTCTCGATAACTACAGGTCTAGATACACAAAAATATTTGTTTCTATCATTCCTAGACAATTTTTACTAAGGTAAATTTTAGTAAACGTCTTATTAAAAATAAATCTCCAGATACTTAAACATCTTTTATTTTATACCGGGTGGCCATCTAAGAATGGCAGCCGGCCACATCTCAGAAACGAATCATCGCTGGAAAATGTTTGCTAGTTTCTAAAATAACCGCTAGGTGGCGTAACAGCAACGACTAAATAGAAAATTGGAGTTTTCTCCATATTTTAATGAATTCGGTAATGGGTATTGAAAATATATGCAGTGTAATCTTTAAACAATGTTGACTCATTTTTGTGTAACTTTTTGTTCTATCTTCAATAATAAAGTGGTGGGGAGACTTTAAAATGAATATCTTTTAAATTCCGATTACTCCAATTACTCCTAATGGAATTTAACAAATTTGGCCTCGTTGTAAAGAGCTTTCTTTAGTCTATCGACTGCATTTTAAACTATTTTTATTTAAAGATGCCGTCGTCGTTAGGGGGCTTACAAATTTCGCAATTTTTCCTAGAAAAATCAAATGGAATGGTATGTTTGTTTTTACACAATGAAATAGATCATTGAAGGCCTAAGACGGCAGTGAAAACCGCAACTCGATATCTTTCGTCTAAGGGTAGGGATATTAGCACACAAAGTTTAAATTATAAATAATTATTACATTTGACTACGAAATTGACAAAGTGGCCGTTGAGAACTAATAAGCTACAATGAGACAATGCAGAAATATTCAGATTGTCATTGTTAACACTTTTTGTTCTAACTCCAACGATGAAGTGGTGGGGAGACTTTAAAACAATTTTTTTTTAAATGTCGATTACTCCAGTTAGTCCTACTGGAATTTAACAAATTTGGTCTCGTTGCAAAGAGCTTTCTTTAATCTATCGACTGCATATTTAAGCTATTTTTATTTAAAGATTACCGTCGCCGCTAGGGAGTGTTATATGACATGCTTACAAATTTCGAAATTTTTCTTAGAAAAATCAAATGGAAGGGTATACAGTGTGTCTCATAATTAGCTGCCAACCCTGAACAGGCCGATTCTATGATCAAAACTAAGTAAAAAAGTTCATATGAACATGGGTCCGGAAATGCTTCCTAAGGGCACAGGGACCCATTGAAGAGGGAGGAATGGAAATCATTTTTTTGCAATATCTCTCAATCGCGTTGTGATAAATGAATGAAATTTGGTATACACAGCTAAATTTTGATGAGCAATTTGATGGACTAATCCATTTATTTCCACAAGGTCCATTGGGGTGGGTACGGGGGGGCCCTTGGTACTTTGCGTGTGTAACTTTTTCATCTTTGACTTTTTAACAAATTGGACAGCAAATTCCGTTTTCCCGAACTGTTTTACGTTAAAAAGGTACTCTTGTTTCAAATCGTTATCTTTAACGGTTTCTGAGAAAATCGCTCTTGAATTAATCCCACTTTGGTCAATTTCATAGTAATTTAAACAAAATTATCAAGGTATTCTTATGTCAAAGTATTGTCAACCCGATTGCCAATTTAATAGTTCTAAGCGAAAAAAATGGAAGAGTTTACGGGACAAGAGTTAGTTGATATGATATTTATTTATGGCTTTTGCGATGGTAATGCTGCAGCGGCAGAACGCGAGTACGGGAGAAGGTTTCCAAACCGAAGGCTGCCATCAAGGAGGACATTCCCTACGGTATTCCGCAACTTAGCTGCAACCGCCACTTTTCGAAAGGCACCGGGTCAAGGACGTCCCAGGATTAATAGGGAAGCGGAGGTCCTTGACGCTATTGAACAAGATCCTACGACTAGCATACGGAACATTTCAAGGCAAATAAATGTTCCTCGGCCAACGGTACTACATATCTTAAAGATTTCCTTAACAGAATTGATTAGATGTGCTACTAACATTTCAGGTTGGAAGAATATTAAAGCGACAAGGTCTACATGCCTATCACTATCGACGTGTACATGGCTTGATACCAGAAGATTTTGCGCCACGTATGCAATTTTGTCGCTGGATTTTGTCGCTGGACAACGAGCAAGCTTCCAAAATTTTGTGGTGTGACGAAGCTACTTTTACCCGAAATGGAAAATTAAATTTTCATAATTCTCATTATTGGGAAGAAGAGAACCCACATGTTGTTCGGAGAACAAACTTCCAGCAACGGTTTTCCATAAATTTATGGGCGGGAATAATTCACGACACTCTGATTGGACCTATTGAAATTCCACAACGTCTCAATTCAAATCTTTATTTAAACTTACTTCAAGAAAATCTTCCCCAAATTCTCGATGATCTGCCTCTAAATTTACGACGTAACATGTTTTTTCAACACGATGGAGCCCCGGCACATAGTGGTCGCAATGTTCTAAATTTCCTAAACGAAAATTTCGCTGGACGGTGGATAGGGAGGCACGGACCGGTAGCTTGGCCGCCGCGTTCTCCCGACCTAACCCCGCTGGACTTCTTTTTCTGGGGATATCTAAATCAAAAAGTTTACGCCACCGAAGTCGATACCCGTGAGGAATTGCTGCAGCGTATCAATGATGCAGCCAATGAAATTCGTCAAAACCGTTTTAGCATCTTAATAGCTTCGAGAAGTGTTACACGTAGGGCAAGACTTTGTATCAGAGAAGGTGGAGGGTTTTTTGAACAGTTTTTAAAATAGCTTGTTGTCTGTTATCAAAATTAAGTTTCCATCTTATGATCCCTTCGAAAAGTGACGGTTGCAGCTAAATTGCGGAATACAGTGAGGAATGTCCTCCTTGATGTCAGCCTTCTGTTTGGAAACCTTCTGCCGTACTCGCGTTCTGCCGCGCAGCATTACCATCGCAAAAGCCATAAACAAATCATCATATCATAATTGTTCTACATCAATAATGTGTATTACTGATTACGTATTAAATTATTATTATTATTTTTTGTTTAAATTACTATGAAATTGACCAAAGTGGGATTAATTCAAGAGCGATTTTCTCAGAAACCGTTAAAGATAACGATTTGAAACAAGAGTACCTTTTTAACGTAAAACAGTTCGGGAAAACGGAATTTGCTGTCCAATTTGTTAAAAAGTCAAAGATGAAAAAGTTACACACGCAAAGTACCAAGGGCCCCCCCGTACCCACCCCAATGGACCTTGTGGAAATAAATGGATTAGTCCATCAAATTGCTCATCAAAATTTAGCTGTGTATACCAAATTTCATTCATTTATCACAACGCGATTGAGAGATATTGCAAAAAAATGATTTCCATTCCTCCCTCTTCAATGGGTCCCTGTGCCCTTAGGAAGCATTTCCGGACCCATGTTCATATGAATTCTTTTACTTAGTTTTGATCATAGAATCGGCCTGTTCAGGGTTGGCAGCTAATTATGAGACACCCTGTATATGTTTTTACAAAATGAAATAAATCATTGAAGGCCTAAGATGTCAGTGAAAACCGCAACTCGATATCTTTCGTCTAAGGATAGATATTAGAACACAAAGTTTAAATTATGAAATACGCATCCTGTTGACGTAATATAAGTTGCTTACCACTTACAGACAGATACGATTCTGAAGCTACCAAAGAAACTATAATATTTCATAAAATATATTAATTAGAAATGAATAATAATGAAAACGAATCTAATAGTAATAACAATAAGGGTTATACCAAAAACCGTAAAAATACTATATATTAGACCCTAAATAGATAATCTAGATGCTCAAAATGCCGTCCATCATTTTCAATACAAGAAATCACTCTCTGCCGAGTGCATAGAACGGAAGTCCACTGAAATATGTACTTTGAATAGCATTTCTTATTCTTTCAATCATGTCGTCTCTTGTGGTAGATCTGGTGGAAAACACAAGCTCTTTTATTCGTCCCCATAAATAAAAATCTGAACAAGGCAGATCTGGATACCTGGGTGGCCAAGAGAATAAACTTCCACACCCTATCCACCTGCCAGGATGTTTGTTCCAAAAATTCCCAAACGTTTGCAGAGAAATGCGAAAGGCAGCCGTCGTGTTGATGAAAAATCATATCACGACGAATTGCCAAAGGTACGTCTTTCAAACGAAGTGGCAATTCATTTCTTAAAAAAATTAGATAACGTTCTCCATTAAGGCTTTCATTAACAATAAAAGGCTCAATTATTTGTCCACCAAAAGTTCCGCACCATACATTTACACCGGCGACCCTGATATTACACTTTTGCAAAAATTGCGAAATTTGTAAGCATGTCATATAACGCTCCCTAACGGCGACGGTAATCTTTAAATAAAAATAGCTTAAAGTGCAATCGATAGATTAAATAAAGCTCTTTCCAACGAGGCTAAATTTTTTAAATTCCATTAGGCCTAACTGGAGTAATCAGCATTTAAAAAAAATGTTTTGAAGTCTCCCCACCACTTTATTGTTGGAGATAGAACAAAAAGTGTTAGACAAAAAAGAGTCAACATTGTTTAAGAATTACAATGCATATATTTTCAATACCCCTTAATTCAGTCAAATATGGAGAAAATCCCAATTTTCTATTTAGTCGTGGCTGTTACGCCACCTAGCGGCCATTTTAGAAACTAGCCAACATTTTCCAGCGATTTCTCACTTTCCTCAATGTTATTGTTTTCCTAAAGCTGTGCGATGATTCGTTTCTGAGATATGGCTGGCGGCCGTTCTTAGTGGGCCACCCGGTACATAAGTAAGTAGTAATTTAAATGTACATATAGGATATTTGAATTACTGATAAATAGGGCGGTCAGAACTGAGCTGCGGGACATGGGCGTACGCATTATTTATTAAAAAGCAACAAATCAAATTTTCTGCATCTACAATATCAATACACCACCATAAACACCAACGAATAGGAATTAATTACGCAACATCCGCACGAAAACAAAGAGAACAGTATACTAACGTGACATGAACGAATTCTTTTACGATTTTAGTTGTCTTTTGATGTTGAGTTGTGTGTAATTATGTCGAGCCTAGTTAGTGCTAAAAAACAGTAAACAATTCATACTACGTATACTGACTATAAACAAATTTACCGGTAAGTAGCCATAAAATTAAATCTAACATGTAAAAACTATTCAAGTTAAAAGCAGATATATATTTTTTGGAATAGAGAAGAATTTTATGAAAGTAAAGGAAAATAATGAGTTTTAAAAATACCTATTTAAGCTGCCCCCTTCGTTTAAACGTTTGATATTTTATTATTTTTTTTAATTAATAAAAAAGCAAGAAGTAATAAGTTAGGTCAGGTTACTCAGGTTAGCATCACAGCTTTATCAGTAGTAAATTTGTCCAACAAAAGCGGCACTCAACACGTTGATGTTATTTTAAGTGCATGTGGTCATAGGGAAAGTTAAATAATGAACAGTAGTTTTACTAAAAAAATATAAACAATAATGTAATTTAGTATATATGTACATGTATAAAAACGTTTAAAATAAATATTAATAAACATAAAGTAATAAGTATTAAACAGTGCACAACACACGTATAAAAAAACTGGCGAAAACCAGAGGACGAATTTATGTTTGATTTAATTTTCATACTGGAATAAGTACAACCCCGAGTGGAAATTGTATATGTCGGACCAGCTTAGAATTAGATTTAGTCCATACCAGGCGGTATCTGTTTCGAGTTGGGTAAAACGCATATGATTTTTGCTTTAAAGGCTTCTAAATAACATCAGAAATTATATTTCTATGCAAATAAAATGTTAGTTGTAATTCGAAAAAATAATTATTGTTACTGCAAAAATCGTAAAAATCATTTAAAAAATTGCAAAAAATGCTAGTTTATTTGTCAATTTTTTTCAGACACTTGAATAATACCTAGCAACTTCATACTTTTCCCAATTAAACTTCTCAGTGCATATAATCATCACACCAAATTTCATCCAATTCGATAGATTTTACATAATACCTAATTGTTTAAATTTTTTTTAATTAAAAAATTTTCAAAATCAAATTTCTAAAAATCTAAAGCCTTTGAATACTTCAAAATTTCACCACAAAAAGAAGAGGTCTCAAGCTTTAAAATGGTTTTTGAAAAATTCAAATGGGACGATTAGGTGAGCCGTGGTGATAGTTGAAATATTTTCGCTATTTTCACGCTTATAAACAATTGCAATTATTTAATGTTTTTTCAATTTTTTTTTATTTTAAAATATGGTTTGAAAGTACTCGGAAAGACGAGTATTAAAAAAAAACTGATGATCCGCCCATTATTTTCGGAGTTATAGCCCGTTAAAGTTAACCCTTATTTACAGCAAAACTATAAGGGTATAAGGGTTGTTTTTTGAGCTTTGGTCATTCCGAGTACTTTCCAGACATAAATTTTCAAAATTTGCAATCACGGGCGTCCCATTTAAAGTGTCACTCAAAGATATTCAAGATCGTGTGAAATCAATGAAATATCAGTGGTGGAGTGAGCAAACACACAGCTACTCCGATCTGAATTCTCGAGTTCAAAAATGCTCCGAGTATTGCACCCATTGCCAAGGGCAAATGTGTAAAAATGCTTACAAAACAGTGGAAGTAGACGAGTTCGAAATCGATTTTGAAGACGACACGTCAGAAGAAAGTGCAAGTGAACTCGACAATCAGATTTCAGAGTCGTTAGAAAATGATATTTTGCAGTTGCAGGACGAGGAAATCGACAACGAAATAGATTGTGATAATACTGATGAGGCATGTGGAAAATCACCAACTGGTAAAAGAATTAGATTAGATTAAATGTAAATAAAAATTGAAATAAATAGTTTAAAATTTGAAAAATCATGAGAAGTGTGTACTGTTTATTGAAGTATCCAAAAGATTCTTATACTTTTTTATATAAATAAAAAATAAATTTTAGATAAATATTTTAAAAGTAAACAAAAAAATTAAAATTATAATTATTCACAATTTATTTTTTTTTGAAAGAATTTTAGAAATTTATCGTAAAACTAAAAATTAATACCAATTTTCAGTTGTTTATTTAAATAATTATTGTTTAAACAATTTTATAATATTTAAACAAACTTACTAGTATTACCTGGTGCAACATGCAAAAATTTTGGTCGTGAATATTAACATGGTAAATAAATAAACATAATAAATTAATCATTTTTAAAAGTAACTGTTTATCGGCATGTCAAAAGTCCAATAATTAATAATAAAAGGTAGTTGAAAATATGATAATTGAATTTTTTAAATTGCGAGACACTGATTTAAAAAAAAATCATCGAAATTGGTCCATTAGAAGCCGAGATAAGTGAAATTTTTCCGAGTGTCGCAGTTTTGAACTCGATAATTCAGATCCGAGTAGCTGTGTTTGCTCCCCCCACCACTGATACCTCATTGATTTCACGCGGTCTTGAATATCTTTGAGTGACATTTTAAATGGGACGCCCGTGATTACAAATTTTGAAAATTTATATCTGGAAAGTACTCGGAATGACAAATCTATTAGTTTAAAAAACAGCCCTTATGCCCTTATAGTTTCGCTCTAAATAAGGGTTAACTTTAACGGGCTATAACTCCGAAAATAATGGGCGGATCATCAGGTCTTTTTTTTTTAAATACTTGTCTTTCTGAGTACTTTCAAACCATATTTTAAAATAAAAAAAAATTGGAAAAACATTAAATTATTGCAATTGTTTATAAGCGTGAAAATTGCAAAAATGTTTAAACAATCACCACGGGCTCACCTAATCGTCCGATTTGAATTTTTCAAAAATCATTTTAAAGCTTGAGAGCTCTTCTCTTTGTGGTGAAATTTTCAAGTATTCAAAGGCTTTAGATTTTTAGAAATTTGATTTTGAAAATTTTTTAATTAAAAAAAAATTAAACAATTAGGTATTATGTAAAAATTATCGAACCGAATTGGATGAAATTTGGTGTGATGATTCTATGCATTAAGAAGTTTAATTGGGAAAAGTATGAAGATCCTAGGTATTATTCAAGTGTCTGAAAAAAATTGACAAATAAGCAAGCATTTTTTGCAATTTTTTTAAATGATTTTTCCGATTTTTGCAATACAGTAATTAATTTTTCGAATTGCAACTAACTCTATCTTGATCAACATTTAATTACAAATTATTTTTTCCTTTTCCATTTTTGTCTAAAATTAATAGTCCATCCAAGAAAAAAAATGACTTTTTTTTGCTATTTTTTATACTTTTGTGCAATAACAATTAAGCCCACGTTTTTTTTATTTGCATAGAAAAATTATCATTTCTGATGTTATTTAGAAGCCGTTAAAGCAAAAATCTCCGATCATATGCGTTTTACCCAAGTATACCCTTTTTATAACAGATACCGCCTGGACTAATTATACAGGGTTCTTCACGGTAAGTGGCCTATTAGACGTTTCAGAGGAACCAAAGACAATATGACTCTGAAATTTTATTTACGGGGGTTATCAGATATGTTCTCTTCAATGAAAATAAAGCCATCAATGTAGCACTTCCGGTTATACCGGAAGTAGATGTCAACTTCGTTATTTTAAATGGAACACCCTATATATTATTGCATTATCGACAAGATAAATTAAAAATAAGTCAAAAATGTTAAAGCTTCCCTGTACCTAAATCTAACCGTTTTCGAAATAATCGTTATTTTGCAAAAATTTTGACAGATGCAAGCGTTTCGAAAATTCCTTATATCTTTCTTCGTTCTGGGAGCTTTCACTTGATTTTCGGAATACACAAATAATATAACATGCACTACCTTCGCCTATCAAAATTATCTGAAGAAAATTATACTAAGTGTCCCATTTTTCACGTTACATTTCGAAAACTTAAAACTGGCAAAACTTTTTAAATTCAAATGGAACACCCTGTATCTTTCTGCATCATATTATAGAAAATAAAATTCTCTTTCCACCAATATAGGCATTGTAGGAGTTACAGTTTCAATTTTCTCAGATATTTGCAGTTTATTTACATTCTCAATTACGTTAAAAATATCTCTTACTTGAAAGGCAAATATGGGTATTGGTCATTCAGTATCAAGTATCTGCTCGATAAAAAAATGCAAAATAATTATTCTAATGAAGATATTTAGATTTTTTTCTATATCCATGGAACATTCACCGTGAATCAAAATTATTAGCTGTATTTCTCTGATTTGGTATTTTGCAACTGAAACAGAAGAATTCATGAAATTATTTCGGTTGATTTTCTTAGAATTTTTTTCTAATTTTTAAAGAATAGCAAAGACAATAAATAGATAATTTCAAATAACTAGGTAATAATTTTATGATATTTGGAATGACGTTGAGAGGATACCATAACTTAACAATTTGGTTACTTTACATTTCATTGTTTTCTTAATGAAATGATGCCTATTTGCTCTTATTGCACTTGCAGTTGCTAATAATAGTATCCCCAATGGACGGAAATCTTATTAGGTATTATTTTGTGTAAATATACTCCCTCATTATTTAAAATATACAACAAATGTGGAACAACGCACTTTATTAATGTAATTATGAAAAAAAAATCAATGTTCTACAAAGAACGCTATTGTATGTAGGTGGCCGAGTTTCATTCGCGTCCAATTCTTCAAATTTTGCAAAATACCAAATCGTAGAAATGCAGCTAATACTGATTCATGGTGAATGTCCGTCACATGGATATAAAATAACTTCAAAATATCTTCATTAAAATAATTATTCTGCATTTTTGCATTTTGTCGAGGAAGTACTTGATACTCTTGTAGAATACTGAATGGCAATACTAATATTCGCCTTTCAAGGCACATTTGATGATATTTTAACGTAATATTCTTGAAAATGTAAGTAATCCGCAAATTTCTGAGAAAATTGAAACTGTAACCCTTACAATGCCTATATCGGTGAAAAGAGAATTTTATTTTCTATAATATGATGCAGAAAAATACCGGGTGTTCCATTTGAATTTAAAAAGTTATGTCGGTTTTAATTTTGAAAATGTAACGTGAAAAATGAGACACTTAGTATAATTTTCTTCAGGTAATTTTGATAACGGAAGCTAGTGCATCTTATGTTCTTTGTGTATTCCAAAAAGCAAGTGAAGGCTCCCAGAACGAAGAGAGATATAAGGAATTTTCAAAACGTTTACATCTGTCAAAATTTTTATAAAATGTCAATTATTTCGAAAACGGTTAGATTTAGGTACAGGCAAGCTTTAACATTTTTGATTTATTTTTAATTTATATTGTCGATAATGCAATAATATCTAGGGTGTTCTATTTAAAATAACGAAGTTGACAGCTACTTCCGGTATAACCGGAAGTACTACATTGATGGCATTATTTTCATTGAAGAGAGCATATCTGATAACCCCCGTAAATAAAATTTCAGAGTCGTATTGTCTTTGGTTCGCCTGAAACGTCTAATAGGCCACTTACCGTGAAGAACCCTGTATAATTATGCAAATATTACAGTAGATGTCGAACGGTCGTTCTCTTCAGATTAAGATATTTTATCACCGCCACGAATAAGTCTCGCTGAAACAAGGGTAGAAATATACCTGATGATCTGTAACGGATCCCACCCAGATTGTGGAACCGATGGCAACGATGCGTAAAACAATTTACGTATTTTATAATGATACAATGACATAAATCTTATAATCATTTTTCACTTTATTTCATGTTGATGATCTGCACGCCTTTGGTGCACGGCCAATTATGACAGCTCTACTGATAAATTAGCCGTTAGTAGGTACTTTGATAGATAATTTCAATAATAACAATCAATGAAACAAAAGAAATGATCTTCTTTCAAGTAAATTATAAAGTATCCAATATAAAAATAGCGTACTAACCAGCTTATTGATTATATACATTCAAGGTAATAGTTCTACACAAATAATGTAGAATAATCGATTTTCTCGTTAAATTCGTGTTTGAATTTGATTCTAGCTTTTTAGTAAGAGAAAAATATTTAAAAATTGGCACTTAAGAAATGCGGTTGATGGAATAACAGATAAATAAATAATTTTTACAAAAATGTGTAATATGGGAATATAGGAGGGACAAGTAATTTATGATTCTTTATGTCCTTCTTATTGGAAACGCATAACTTTTAAATCTAATTAAATAATCTTATTTATCAAAGAGATATATTGTTATACCAATTGTACTTAACGTTGAAAATGTCCATTTATTATTTTTGGTAACTTTTATTTTCAACTTTTGTATAACAGCATAATGTTTATCAAGTCACTCTGTCTTTAACGCACGTTTACTTGGTGATTTCTTGGTCGAATCTATTTAAAAAGAATCAGCGTATAATGGAATCTTCTACTTTACAACGAGCCCAAGTTTATTACAAAATATTAAATAATTGGTTTGAAATTTGTATATTAAAAAAGTGTCGAGATAAGGACACCTAGTTACCGTTTTTTTTTTTGGTTTTTTGTTAGTAACTCTTTTATTTTGCAATTAAAAAATCTGAAATTTACTCAAATGCGGGACAATGTGCCTAATTACCTTTCGATCCTTTTTTACCGAATTTCGATATCTTGACTTGGGTAGAAGATATACGCGCTCGCATTTTCGACTTCATAATTTTGCAGTAGTTCGCCATTTTGAAATTGGTGGTCCGGATTGCGGGTAGTTGCTGAACATCCCAAAAATTATCTTTTCCTGTAGTTCATCCATTTCCAGTCAAATTTTTATTTAATGTTGAATATTTTGCACATTTTTTTCTTCACCGATAATTTTGCAATGAAAAAAAAATTTTGCGAGCTTTCGCAAAAACTTTTCAAAAACAAAATCGATAAGTATGAGGTATACTTATCGATTTTGTTTTTTTTTTGTCGATTAGAGATTTATTTTCGGAGGGAGATATAACTGAAAAACTGAAAAAAGAGCAATTATTTTTTTCCTTTTGTTATAAATAATATGACGCTCGACCTCTACAAATACACAAATTTAGGTTTTTATTCTGTGTATTTTTTACTTAATTTTAAGCCCATAAAATTTGAGTTAGGTCTGATTTTGGAAAAAAACCTAATTCACCCGGACTGTTATTCTTGTAGAACGTGATTTGTCTCGACAAGACCAAGACGAGACAATATTGTCACATTTAAAGTAAAACAGGTAAAAAAGTTGAACTGATAGAGTATGAAGTTTTTGTATTGACAGATAAACAAAAAATCAAAACAATTTTTTTTAACGAGAAATTGTTGGAAATGGGCAAAGATTTTATTATTATATGGAAGCGGAGGGAAACCAATTTGAAACTTAATAAAATAACATTCTTTCATTCATTGATATTTTGTTTTATTCTTTAAGTGATGATTTTATTGTCGTATCCAAACCAAAATTTAAAAAGTCGTATGTGGTCATGAGCAGAATTGAAAAAGTTTTAAACTTACGTCATCATGTGTCCTTCCATCATGTTGAAAAGCAAATCGACATGTCTCAGGTTTTTCGTTTTTTTTTTTAGTTCCGATATTTTCCAGGTGGGAAGTTTTACTTGGAACACCCTGTATGTAGCGTAGTATTGTTGAATGTGACATCATTTGGTTAGATTGCTCGGCTAAATGTAGAACAGGAGCGTATTCCGTTTCCAATAACAACGAAATTCTAAAAATGGTTTTATTTCAATTTTTGCATTAGGTTCATAAAGAATACACATGCAGGAAGAATATTTTTAAAAGTTAATCACATTGTTAATATTGTTCAGCTTTCTTGTTTGAATCTCTTGCAGTCATTAATAGAAAGACGACGTAGATCATTAGGTGGGGATAAAAATTGGATTTTCGTTTAAAATAATAAAACTCTTCTTGATGGAAGAATTCAGCGTATATCTAGTAGTCTATTTTCAGTTATTATTTTCTAAATTAAGCATGAACTGACTGAAAAATTGATGTAATTTCCGTAATTTAGCAGAGGTGTTCTTGGCTTGGCTTACGGCAATAAGCTGATTTCTGTTTAGTAAAATTTGTATATAGCAGCAATCTTTTTCAGATAATAACCAACAATTCTTTTGTTTTAAATAAAACACCAACAACATTCTCCGAAGTCACCTTTTTCGTAAGTTACCCCTAACTAAAGGAATTAATATAACGACTCGCAAAAATACAAAAAACACTATTTGGAATGCCGTCTATTTTAACATAGAACTACAACTCTCATAGGCTCTCAAGATCTAGGAAGGTGGTTTTACACTAGTTCTGTGTTGAAATCCGATTATTTGGTAAAATATTAGCTGATTTATATTTTCCTAAGCGGAGATATTAATTTTTTTAATGGGGGTGTGTAAAACCACCCTCCTAGTTCTATGTTGAAATAGGTGACTTTCCAAATATTTTACAAAAATGACATTTTTTAAATTTTTGTGATTCGTTATATTAATTTCTTTATTTAGGGGTAACTTACGTAAATGGTGACTTCGGGTAGTTTTGTTGGTTATTCTCTGTATAAAATTTTTGCTGTATAAAATTTGGCTAAATAGAAATCAGTGCTGTAATGGTGCGGGACTAGAAAAATATTTCCGTTGTTTGCAATGTTTAGATGTTTTTACCAAAACTTCCAACTTTGACTTTAAGAAGTAATCAGAAAATTAATTGATGATGGTAACCTGTGATTCAACTAAATTGTTAAAAAGGATTTGACCTTGACTTTGACCTTCAAGGTCATTTGAAGGTCAAGTTAAGCGTTTTAAATGGAAAACCCTATTTTTTATTGCGGATTTGGAAAGAGTAGGAAATTTTACGACCAAATATAGTCGTGACCAGGACTTTGACAATGACGTTTAAGGTCACATGTGGGTCGAGTTCCAAAAGTTCCGATACGGCAGAAAAACTTTCGAAGAATGCATTTTGGGAAAAAATGTTCCAGACAAAAGTGTCAGGATTTTTCCCTGGCTATCTGATGGTGACCTTGGATTTAACCTTGACTTTGACATTCAAGGCCATTAAGTTCAAGTCAAGTCAAGTCAAGTTTTTTAAATGGGAACCCATATTTTTTATTGAGGATTTGGAAAGAGCAGGAAATTTTACGTTACCTTGCCTTAATTGGTCGGGTATACACACCACCTTGCCTTAATTGGTCGAGACTAAACGCCACCTTGCGTTAATTGGTCAGAAGTACTACCGTACCGGGACTTTTGGAACTCGACACACATTTGACCTTGAAGGTCATGGTCAAAGAATCGGTCAAGATCATAGTTAAACGTAAAATTTCCTGCTCTTTCCAAATCCGCAATAAAAAATAGGGGTTCCCATTTAAAAAACTTAACTTAATCTTCAAATGACCTTGGAAGTCAAATTCAAGGTCAAATCCAAGGTCACCATCAGATAGTCAGGGAAAAATCCTTACACTTTTGTCTGGAACATTTCAGTTTTTCTGCCGTACCGGGACTTTTGGATAGCCCTGTATGCAATAATACCAACTTTAGGAAGTTGATAATGTTCTTCTTCTTCTTCTAGTGGTTGGTCCTAATAAGTCCCATAGCACTGCGGCCTAATTAGGCCTATTGTGCGTCCCACTACTAGTCCTATTCAGCAAGTAGATTTGTCCTTTTTACAAAGTCCAAAAGCTTCCTTGCTGACACTTCTCTCAGTTCCTTGGGTTCCAAATAGGGTCTCCCAAGGAGCGCCATTCTGCTACGTGCAAATCCCGGGCACTCGCCCAGGATATGCAGAGAAGTTTCATCCGCCGATTCACATCCTCGGCAGACCGGACTGTCTACAAGCTTTAGTTTATGTAGATGTTTCCTAAAGTGACAGTGTCCCGTTATGAGTCCTGTCACTCTCCTGAGCCGGATTCTATTCAAGCTCAGTAGCTCATTCGCTCTTCCCTTCGAAGGATACTCCATAAGCTCCTTAGAATGGCTATGTCCTGGCCTTGAAGTCCAGTATTTCCTATGTTCTGTCTCTGTCCATTTGCCCAGAGCCCGCCTGACCACACTGGGAGATGTGCCACAGAAGGGCTCCGGGCCAATGAACTCTGTCTCGGATCCCTTCCTAGCAAGTTCATCCTCTTTCTCATTTCCACAAATGCCTTTGTGCCCTGGCACCCAACACAGTCACAAAATTTATATTAATTCACAAAGATAAATTGAAATGTTGCCTTCTCGACCAATATTAACATAATATTGCAGTTGTATTGTCATCTATAAAATGCAAAAGATTTCAAAAACAATATAAACAAATATCCTATTTTAAGTCTTTCTGAGGAAATAAACAAAAAGGCACAATGATGTCTTTTATTTAGTAGCTAACTCTGTTGATATTATTAAGTTGTTTGTTTGAGTAGTTCTTTGATATACACTCTTAAAACACGAATAACTGGGTATTTAGGTACCTTCATTATTTAAATTTTTTAAATTTCCTATCAATCGCATACTTATTTTGTAATTGATTAAGACTAAGAAACTTTGATAGTGCTATACCAAATATAAGCATCTGCTTTGTATCAGTTGCAAGCACCTTGTCGAAGACTCTTGAAGTGAAACATACCGAAAATAATACCAACTGATACTGAGTCAGCGATACTTACTGAACAATTACATACACATTGAGACTGATACCATGGTACCAAAGGGGTCCGTTCAAGTAACCCTGAGCCTATCCATTTTTTTCTGTTAGGATAATTTATACCCAACGGAGGCGTTTAATTGTTCACTAATAATTATACTTGAAACAATATTGATTTATTCCGTGATGTCATTTATTCGGTGATTAATAGGTGTTAATATAATCAATGATCCTTGTTTCCATGACTACAAAATGAAACAGGTATTTTTGTTACAAATTTGTATTCTTTGTAGGTGCGTTTATGTTCAAAGAATTTTCACCTACTTATAATACATCAAGAGCTTTGATACAACCGAGATAACTTTGTCATAGAAAACCTGAGAGCGTGTTGCTTGGGAACTGCCCGAAGCCATAGTAACACACTTGAAGAAATCTGTATAATAATATTTTGAATATTTATCAGGGCTCGAGGTCGATTCAGTACAATTTTTTTTATTTTTAATCCACAATATTATTTAAAATTCATTAAAACTGCATTTGTTAGTTTATTACTTTTCAGTGATATTTTTAGGCGTATTTTCTAATAAAATCTCATTAATTAAATTATTTAAACATTATTTTTGCGAGACATTTTTATTAATACAAAATAAATTGATTGCCAATATGACATTTCTTGATTTTCAACCTTACGTTTACATCAGTCATGTCAACTTTGCTGATAATACCACGTGTTTTTATATTATTGCTGTAATATTTTTTAAATGGACACATATACTTAGCCTATAGACTTTTGTTATAATTTAAGAAATGGAGACTCTGTAGATAGTAGTAAATCACAAAAACCTTAAAGTATGTATGCTTATTATTGCCTTCTCAATTTGAAAGGTTTTCTGGAAAATGACCGCGGTAATTGAAAGTTGACCTTTTTTAAGATAAAAAAAAAATGTAGAATCTAATGTATCTCTTTCTACACAAAATTAAAATACATAATTAATAAAACATAATTAAAAAACCTATTACCACATTTTCCAGATATAATTTATTCTTGCACCGATTGGCATTGACAAAAGGAAAGTTAAACAATTAAATAAAAAGCTAATTTGAAACCACTACCCTGGCCACCACTAGTGCTAATTCAGAATATTTAAAATGCAATAATTTTCTTAATAGGTATTTCAAAAATTATATTGGATACCAGTAAGTTTGAAACATACAAGCTGCACCCCTGAGAAGTTATAGGCCTTGAAAGTGGGGTTTCAAATTTCGAAGAAAAACCAATATCTCAGTTATACATGAACTCAGAAAAAACAAATTTGGTACGTACACGGCATGAGTGTACCAAGAGCATACAACAAGTAGAATTCAATTGAAGCATTTCGAAGGGTTGATAAGGGATGATGCACCATTAAAATGTGACAGAATTTTTTAACCCGTTGGTGGGTTAAATTATTATTACTTAATTTTATGGGGAATTTAATTCTAAAACTTCTCTTACTCTTGTTAGTTTTCAAAAAACTTTGTCGTTTTCAACAAAAACACGAACAACTAATAATATATGTACGTATTATAGCTGTTACTTAAAATCATCGAAAATTCAAAAATTGGCTATGAATAAACGTCAAACTTGACGCTCAGGAACAAAAGTTGGAATAAGAATAATTTAATAGAAACACAAACAACTTAAACAACATAAGTAACATACATTTTGCACTGATAAGTTATAGAAATTGTTCAAAATGATCACCGTTTTCCCTTAGGCATACATTTAGTCGAAAATTGAGTCTACTCTATCCAATAACTAATGATTGTTTCTAATGAATATGCATTTATTCACAATGCGATTCCACAATTCTGTTCGAGACGCAACTGGCGAGGAATACACAAATTCTTTTAACGTTCCCCAAAGAAAGAAGTCACATTTGTTGAGGTCTGGTGATCGCGGAGGCCAAACTTGTGGGCAATTATTTCCTCTTCCAATCCATTTATTTGGATACTGGTTGGTTTAAAAAGTATTTAACAAACTAAAATGAGGATATGCTCTATCATGCATAAACCAATGTTCCAGTCTGAGTTGTAGTGGCACCTCGTCAATTAGATCCGGGTGAGTGTTTTGGATAAATTATAAATAAATTTCGCCATTTAATCGATTCGGTAAAATAACTGGACCAATTAAATATCATCTTTAAACTCGCGTTGGAAATGTCGAGGAGTTACTGAATGAGGGTTTACATCGGAATACTCTTGATAGTTATGTAAAGGACTCCGCACAAAAATATGGAAAAAGGGTAAATCTTGCTGAAATTTTGCAGAGAGGTAGGTTTCAGCTTGCTGAACAAAAGTCTCAATGACACCAAGATCAAAAAACCTCACCCAAGGCCACTGTGGCTTGAAATATACGAAAAAAAATATTTCGTTGAATCTTGCTAAACACAGGTCAACATTTGATCCACAATAAAACACCCAAAGCGGTCTGGTCCTTATAGGATTTTTGGGGTCGCTCCATCACATCAGTTTCAAAGTCAGTTTAAGGTCATTTCAAGGTCAGTTGAAGGTCAAGTAGAGAAATAACCGTCAAAAAATCTGAAAAAATTCATACGTATGTTTTCTAGGTCCCTAATCACGAAACCGTAGTTCGTTTGACCCCGCACCGACTCCCAGGGGTCATTCAAGGTCATACCAAGGTCATTTTGAAAGTCAAGTAGATGATCGTCGAAAAAATCTGGAAAAATTCACAAATATGTTTCCGAGGTCATCGGAGGTGACCGTCGGCCATATTGGATCCGCCATCTTGGATTTGTAAATTATGAAAATCTAACTTTATATTCGCGATCAGCGATCCTGAAAACCCCCGAGTAAAAAAATTCAGACAAAAATATGCTGTAGAATCATGTATGACTCAAAGGGTTAACTGACCTACTCATCGTAATTAGCGACCCCAAAAACCCTATAAGGACCAGACCGCTTTGGGTGTTTCATTGTGGATCAAATGTTGATCTGTGTTGTTTAGCGATTCAACGAATTACCCTTTTCCGTATATTTCAAGCCGCACAGTGGCCTTGGGTGAGGTTTTTTGATCTTGGTATCATTGAGACTTTTGTTCAACAAGCTGAAACCTACCTCTCTGCAAAATTTCAGCAAGACTTACCGAAAGACCATTTTTCATGTATTTTGTGTGGGGTCCTTTGTAATACTTCTGCGGGTGAAAGAAGCTTCATCAGTAAAGAGAATTTTCTTTTGAAAATTAATTAATGCCTTGATGTAAAACAAACTGACAGAAATTCACTCGTTTAACCAAATCATTCGGTAACTTGCACTTGCACTTTTTGAATAGGATATGGGTGTGCAGATCACTCGGTGCACAGAAGTTTACGATATATCAGTTTGTCGAGATAGAATTCTAGTACTAATATGTGGGTCATCTTTATTTGTATTTAAAATAAGTTCTTCGTCTTGTGCCCAGATTGTAATAGCACGTTATCGAGTGTTACTGAAAAACTTGCCTGTTTTTCGAGCTCGTCTTTCAACATTGGAAAATGTTTCTCTTTGGGGGATTACACGATTTGGAAATCTTCTCCGATATTCTTCAACACTTCTTCTGTACTTGCCTTCACAGAAACCTAAAGAGGATGTCAACTTGTTCACTAAATGAAAACTTCCCGGCCATTTTCAAAACACTCAGCAAACAATTACTAAAATTAAATGACTTTCACAGCCAACTTTCGAATTTTCGATGATTTTAAATAACAGCTACAATACGCACTATTAGTTATTCGTGTTTTTGTTGAAAACGACAAAGTTTTTTGAAAACTAACAAGAGTAAGAAAAGTTTTAGAATTAAAATCCCCAAAAAATAAAGTAATAACATTTTAAGTCTGCCAACGGATTATAAAATTCTGTCACATTTTAATGGCGTATCGTCCCTTATCAACCCTTTAAAATTCTTCAATTTAACTCTAATTAATGTCGATTAATGGTCTTGGTATACTCACTCCGTGTACTAAATTTGGTTTTTGGTAAGTTCGAGTATAACTGAGGCATTGATTTTTTCTTAAATTTGAAAAATTCCACTTTCAAGGCCTATAACTTCTCAGGAGTGCAGCTTAGTATAAAGTTAAGTTGCGTTAAATCATCACATTTTGGGTTCCCGTACATGCCCCTGCTCTGTGTCGGTTTTTATGTGAAACACCTTGTAAAATACAAATAAATCAAAGTATGGTTGTACTGCGCCTGAAGTATTAAGAACATATGAATATTTTCTGTTCAATATTGGGTGTACCTATTAAATCGAATAAAGCAGCGCAGCGTGCAGTGTAGTGTAACTGTTCTAATAAAAATTTCAGAATCAATAACACCCTTTCTGTTATAGATCAAGATGAGTCAGAGGAGAGGCGGGGACGACAGTGGCGGGTGAGGGCGCATCAGCACGGCTAGCACTGCGACACCCAGCCAGCCGTCGTCAATGGTGGGCGACCGAGATGGCGAAGGGCTGGCCGTGCGGTGGGACCAAATGTCGACGACGACGGAAACAATGGACAACAGAGGACTTCGATATTCTTCTGTACCACAAATCTCGCCTCCTCCACAACAGTCTTCAAATCCTTCACAGTTGCCACCACCTTTGCCGTTGCAACTTCAGAGGCCTTATTCTAGATCGATGTCATCACTTCCTCCGGAGCCCTTCATGATAATGCGCTCCAAAGCACTTAATCGAAGAGTTGTTATCAATGTAGGAGGTGTTAAACATGAAGTACTTTGGAGAACATTAGATCGACTTCCTCATACTAGACTTGGGCGTCTTAGAGACTGCAATACTCACGAAGCCCTTAGCGAACTTTGTGACGATTATTCCCTAATCGACAACGAATATTTTTTTGACCGACACCCTAAATCATTTAGTTCAATTCTCAATTTTTATAGAACGGGTAAGCTTCATTTAGTGGATGAGATGTGTGTGCTCGCATTTAGTGATGATTTAGAGTATTGGGGTGTCGACGAGTTGTATTTAGAGTCTTGCTGTCAGCACAAATATCACCAACGGAAAGAACACGTTCACGAAGAAATGCGTAAAGAAGCGGAATCCTTGCGGCAAAGGGATGAGGAAGAATTTGGAGAAGATAAATGTTCTCAGTATCAAAAATGGCTGTGGGATATGCTTGAGAAACCTACGACTTCAATCGCTGCCAGGGTGAGTCGACTAATTCAGTCAATATTTTTATATTATTCGTTAATTCCTATTACGCTAATGTACAAATATATTGCTGTCTAATGTAGAGGGACATTTTGGTGAGTAACACTGTTGCAGTTAGTGTTACTTACAATTAGTGCTTTAAGAATTAATGTAAAAAAATAATTGCTTTTATTTGTACCTTGTTGTATATATATTTTTTAATAAAATCCCTTTGATATAAATTGTAGTAAAACAAAATTGTAGTAATTAAAATGTGAAATACCATCAAGCAATAAAACGTTTTGATCAAACTGAAACATTACATACTTAGATAAAGTTAGAATTTGGATTTCTCGTATTTTTGATAGAAATAGTTGATTTTACAGTGTAGCTTAGCTAGATACTTATCACCTGTTAGTTAGCTACGTGTTTTTGCAAACTTGGTGTACCTATACTTACATAAGTTTTATATTTGAAGCACGTATTTCAGATAGAAATTTTGTTTTAAAATAAGTCTTCAAGTAAGTGAGAGTTTAAATATCATAGATACTTTATTTACGGATTTTAGATAAAATGGGTAGTCACATAGAAAAAACAAATAAGAGGTTGCTTTCTGTATCTTGGCTTTCTTAGCTATGCTAAAATGCTAGTACTAGAGCCGTCTATTGGTCTTCTGGAGTTAACTACTTATTTGAGCTTAGGGAACTGTTAATAGAGGCTATTCTTGTAATTTAATTAGGGGGTAAATTTACTCAGAATAAAAAATTTGTACTGCAGTTGTATTTTATTTCAAGTGAAATGCAAAATTGTTGATTATCTCAGATATCAGGTAAATAAAACACAGCTTATACCACAGTGACCCATTAACTGATTCAGGATTAAGTATTTACTCAAAATAACTAGTGACAAACTTTTTTTACAGCAAATGTTAAATTCATGTGGTTTGTTTGTTCAAATTGACATCTCTTTAAATAAAAATATGGCGACACCTTTTAAATTAAATAAATTTAAATAAAAGCTGCAGTTTCGCACTATTTGAGTCTCATCATTACGACACATTACTGTTTGCAAGAGTTAAAGGGTAGTTAATCGTAGAAGCTGCATATTTCAATAATTATTTTAAAAAGTGTTCTCTATTATTATGTAGGATACGTAATATTAATACATAAATGCCAAAGATCATCAAATATTTTTTTTCTGGGACGGATCTGTTACAAAAGTAAAAAAGTATACAGGGTGTTTTTAAAATAAGTGCGTTCCTTGAAAGGGGTGAGAGAGGGCACGGAACCACTTTTTTAAGCAACTGCTTGTCGAAAACTACGTTTTAAATTGAAAAAAAAAAATCACATGAAGGTTTAAACAAATTTAAAGCCGTCCCTGGTGCGGCAGCCAGCTGTACCTTTGATATAGAAGTTGCCGCGCGCTGCAGTGCGAAAGCGCTGATAGCGGTGTTGACGGTTTAAATTTTGTTGTTGTTTAAATGCTGAAATTTATTCAAATCTCGTTTAAAAGTAACACAAAAATTAAACGAATAAACGAATTACTTACCAATAGACAATATGCTCTAAAAAAAATTGTTCAAAGTTGTTTCCATGTGCTAATAAACATGTTTCCAAATGACGGTCCAAATTAGTCTGTATATGTGCAAAAACTTCCGGCATTTGTCGAATTTCATTAGCTGCAGCAAAAATATGCTGTTGAAGATCTGTTGCATCGACAATAGGCTTTCGGTACACATTTTATTTCAAACATTCCCAAACAAAAACGTCCAGAGGGTTCATATTCGGACTTCGTGCTGGCCAACGTACAGGACCATTTCATCCTATCAATCTTTACGGAAAGTTGGCACGGTACTGTTAGACTCACTTCTCGACCAATGTCGCGAGTACTGCGCCTTAGATCTTCCTCAACGAGGTTTATTATGTTCTCTTCGTTGTCGAAAACATGTTGCGGGATTCCCGTCCAAGACCTTCAATGTCGGTGCATCACGCATGTAGCGACTCCGAAGCATTACATTTATGGTTAATTTTCTTTCTCGAAAACAGAAGCATTTAGACCATCAGTTGCTAAATAAAAGTTGCTCATTTTCGTGCGCTTTATCACTCTTTTCAATGAACGCACTTATTTCAGAAACGCCCTATATATTAATGTTAAAAACCACAAATACGTGTAAAAATTTTCTTACATGTCCTATATTTCACTTTTAATGCACATCTCACACTATTATAATACATTAAAAATATGAGAATTAGAAAAAAAAGGAGACATTTTTTCTTCAAAAAAGTCTAATTCATTAAAAAATAATATTATTTGCTTGTTAATTCAAAGGAATAAAAAAAAATTCGAAAAATTTCCATGAAGTGTAGAAAACTATCTTTATTTATTACCGATTTTGATGAAACTTATGACAGTTAAAGACCCTTATGATATGATTATATCTACAATGGTCATTCCATTATCTTAATCAGAAAGAAAGTTATTTTAAAAAATATCCAAATGATAAAACCCCTTTGGAGGGACATATCTCAGTAATGGTGCTTCGAAGAACCGATGTTTATAGAAACTTTTTTTACTATTTTTGGTTCTACTTTCACCTCCTTAAATTTTGTACCAATTTTTTCAAACACCCTGTATATTAACTTAGTGTTAATAGTACTAAATAATATACCATAATATACCACAAGGTAGTTTCCATCAACGAGCAAAAAATCGACATTTTTGATTTTTTTGAAACTGAATTTTATGAGAACGGTGTTTCTTTTCGAAAAAAAGTTGTGGAGTTCTGTGGCGCCATGTCAAAATTTACATCGTGACAGCGTTATTCCGAAAATGAAAATGCATATTTTTTTCAAGTAGGCCGTCATTTTGACCCAAATAATCCTGTCGATTTTTTTTAAATTTGCAAAATTTCATCAGCTTTTATCTGTTTTTTTTTTAGAATTCAAATTGCTTTAAAACTTTCTGAGATAAATGAGAAAAACAGTATAAAGTAATTTTTTTTCAAACTTGACTCAAAATCTCCACCTTTTATTTTCACCTGGATATATTCTTCAAGGCCAAATAAACTATCTTTTAGCCAAGCGGCAATATACCAACTGGTTCAGTTCGGGAGATACGGCTTCCAAAATGCATATTTTTTTTCAAGTGGTCGCCATTTTATTTATTTATTTATTTAAAATTACAACTGCTTCTGGGAAAATCCCAGTTACAGAAAAACAAAAAATATAGTTATTACAAAATACAGTAGAAAAATCAAAAACAAGTGAAAATACATAGAAAATGCAACAATATATGACAAACAATAACACATATTTAAATAAAGTTATCGTATCAATGTTGTCCTGCAAATTAGCAAAATTCCGGCACATTGCATATAATGGAGAAAAGTGCAATACATTAGTTCTAGCAGTTGTCAAATAAAATGTCTCAGTAGTGCGAGTGGTAGCTCTAGGGACATTGAAATTAAGTTTACACAGTAATAATTCTGAACAATCAATATTAGCACCAATCAAATTAAAGGGGACAATAATACTATGCATATTACGCTGAGTCATTAAAGATTTGTAACCGTACTTTTTAGAAGTGCTGCAAATAACCAATGGGATGATAGATTTAGTTTCTTTATAATGTATCAATTTTAAAACTATTCGTTGCGTTTTCTGCAAAAAATCAATGTGATTTGCATAATTAGGATCCCAAATAATAGAACTAGCTTTCATCTGATGAAACAGTTGTATATCTTTATGGTGTACACCAAAGATTAAATCTATCAAGGTTTTCCTGTGGATTAACGCAGTCCTGAACAGTTTTTATCCTTAAATAGATTTTTATATCAGCATATAAAAGGTGAGGAACATTCAAACAACCCACATCATTGCTAATAAGCTTATTAAATAAATAATAATGGGCCCAAGATAGATCCTTGAGGGACACCGGACACAACCGGAAAATTGTTTGATGTGAAACCTCTGAAATACACGTTCTAACACGATGTCTGTTAGAAAGGCATGAATACAAAAGATGTAGCTAAGCCAATGACCCAAATCATCCGGTCGAAACGTTTTTTCTTTCAAAATGTGCATCTCCCGAACGGAGCAAGTTGGCATATTACCGCTCGGTTAAAAGATAGCCTATTTGGCCTTGAAAAACATATCCTTTGGTGGTGAAAATAAATGCTTAGGTTTTTGAGAAAATGAATTTTGAAAAAAACAAATTTTTTTTCGGAAAAACAAAAGCACAGGTCTCATAAAATTCAAAGTAGATTCCATTTGGAAAGTACCGGATATTAAATTAATATTTTCGAGTGTAGCTTTAACAGATTTAGTATAAAATGTACCATATTGGCAATACTGCCATAAAACATAAATACTAGAAGTTTTGCATAATTTTATGGCTTTATCTTACTTTTATTATAATTTAATAAAATGACGCCATCTATTTCTTTACATATTAATGCTGAATAAAAATTCAAGAGACCGTTAGATGACGCTGTAATTTTTCCATGAAATTTATATTAAATGGAATATACTTTTTTGTTTTCTCTATGGGTAGCCATAATGTCATAGAATTCATATTATTTTCTTTATTTAAAGCATATACAAGAGCGAACATAAACTCATACAGAGTGTTGCAATATTCCGCCGACAAAATTCTATGGATTATTTACAGAAAATAAAAATTATACGATTATAGGTATATAAATCCTCAAACACTGTTTTTGAGACGCGGAATGATACTTTGCAATTTTAGTTATTCTCATTACTTTACTATTTTTTTTAAAGATACTTCATTTAAATTCGATGCTTTTACTTTATAGTTATATTAAGCAAATTCAAATTCATTTTAAAAACTTTAGTATATTCAATACTTTTTTGAAGAGCGACGGAATAAACGAATAACATTTGAAGTAATTTACAGAATGATACTTTTTTAGAATCATAACTCCTCAACCACAAACCCCATAGTCTACGAAATTTTTGTTGCTATTCTTTATTTGAAAAAGATAACTTCTCTGTTTCGTAGTATAATTTTTTGTTTTGTAACTTTGTTTATACAGGGTGTTTCGCATAAGAACCGACACAGAGCAGGGGAACCCAAAATATGGTAATTTAATGTAACTTACCGTTATATTAAGCTGCACCCCTAAGAAGTTGTAGGCCTTGGAAGTGGGGTTTCAAATTTCGAAAAAAATCAATATCTCAGTTATACTTAAACTTAGAAAAACCAAATTTCGTACAAGGTGTGAGTATACCATTTTAAAGGGTTGATAAAGGATGACGCACCATTAAAATGTGACAGAATTTTTTAACTCGACGGCTTTANAGTGACCCATTAACTGATTCAGGATTAAGTATTTACTCAAAATAACTAGTGACAAACTTTTTTTACAGCAAATGTTAAATTCATGTGGTTTGTTTGTTCAAATTGACATCTCTTTAAATAAAAATATGGCGACACCTTTTAAATTAAATAAATTTAAATAAAAGCTGCAGTTTCGCACTATTTGAGTCTCATCATTACGACACATTACTGTTTGCAAGAGTTAAAGGGTAGTTAATCGTAGAAGCTGCATATTTCAATAATTATTTTAAAAAGTGTTCTCTATTATTATGTAGGATACGTAATATTAATACATAAATGCCAAAGATCATCAAATATTTTTTTTCTGGGACGGATCTGTTACAAAAGTAAAAAAGTATACAGGGTGTTTTTAAAATAAGTGCGTTCCTTGAAAGGGGTGAGAGAGGGCACGGAACCACTTTTTTAAGCAACTGCTTGTCGAGAACTACGTTTTAAATTGAAAAAAAAAATCACATGAAGGTTTAAACAAATTTAAAGCCGTCCCTGGTGCGGCAGCCAGCTGTACCTTTGATATAGAAGTTGCCGCGCGCTGCAGTGCGAAAGCGCTGATAGCGGTGTTGACGGTTTAAATTTTGTTGTTGTTTAAATGCTGAAATTTATTCAAATCTCGTTTAAAAGTAACACAAAAATTAAACGAATAAACGAATTACTTACCAATAGACAATATGCTCTAAAAAAAATTGTTCAAAGTTGTTTCCATGTGCTAATAAACATGTTTCCAAATGACGGTCCAAATTAGTCTGTATATGTGCAAAAACTTCCGGCATTTGTCGAATTTCATTAGCTGCAGCAAAAATATGCTGTTGAAGATCTGTTGCATCGACAATAGGCGTTCGGTTCACATTTTATTTCATACATCACCAAACAAAGAAGTCCAGATGGTTCATATTGGGACTTCGTGCTGGCCAACGTACAGGGCCATTTCATCCTATCAATCTTTCCGGAAAGTTGGTATATAAAAATTCACAAATTGCACGAGAAACATAGGGATACATGAAGAACATTTAGGCTCGGATTTGTAAAGGGACGTCTTCCAACAAATCCGGTAAGGCGTTTCTTAAAAACTCTAAATAAGCAGTACCATTTAAACATGCAGGTAACACTATCGGACCAAGTAATTTGTCACCAAAAACACCACACCACACATTAACTGAAAACCTTTGCTGGAATCGAGATCTCTGACAACATGCAGATTTGCATCACACCAATAGCGAATTTAGTATGCCGTCTAGTAAAACAACATTCATCCGTAAAAAGCACCTTGCTTGTAAAATCCGGATCTTGTGCTATTTGGTGTCGAAACCACTGGTAATACTGCAGGTTTCTGAATGATACGTAGATAACTTTTTTAGTGACGCCGCGCGCCGCGCCGTACGTATCTGCTGATACAGGAGTTAGAAATGCAGGGCGCAACCCTCTATTTTAACCCCCATTGTTTCAAGTCATTGAAAAATGTACGGCATCGATTCCACATGATTATTTAACTCTCCAAATAATTCTTAGCAACTTTGCCGTCTGAAAATTATGGTTAATGTAAAAGTTTATAAACTATTACTATTTTGGAATTGAATTTTTTTTCGATGAGATCATTAATTCCTGTACGGCAACCACTTTTTGATAAAATATAACCAAAAACTATCGTAATAAATCATGGCCGGTTATAATTAATGGTACAAATAAAAAATTCGAATTAAAAAACAATTTAATTAATTTTACAATATTTTGAAAATTCCTTGTTATAAACTAAAAATGTTATATTCAAAATATTATGACTGTAATTGACTTTTCATAAGTAAAAAAATAAAAAAAACAATGCCGTACATTTTTAACTAGTAGATTTTACATAGCTCATAATATTTTACATTAAATTTTTACTACATTAATAACTATACGGCATTTACAAATTTTCACCAGAAATATAACATAAAGAATGAAAATCGCAATGCCGTACATATTTGCTGGAACAATTCTCCGAAACTGTATAAGTCCTAAATAAGTTTTATCCTAAATGGATTTGGTAGTTTGGTGTATTTGGGTGTGGGTGACTGCATTTTTTATCAGTCTGTGTCTGTGTCCCAGGATAAAATATAAAAATAAATTGTATTTCCCTTAATAGTTTAACCCTTCTAATATGTATGTACTATGTAGCCTGTGTCAATAACTACATAACACTAAGACTATATTATGGTGTTATGTAGTTATTTGCTATAAAGAAAGAATCCGATTATTCGGATGTTTGAATAGATTATCGAATAATCGGTTATTTGAATAATTGGTCATTTGAATAATCGGATATTTGAAGAATCGAATAACCGGTTTTCGGGTTTCGTAAAAATCCGAATTATCCGAAACCGGTTAACCGACTATCCAAAAAACCGATTTCAGTTGCCAGCACTAATATTAATATCGTACAATAATTTTTCACCGTGAAGTCCTACTTTTCAGAGTGAAATTAATTTTCCTATTCTAAGCACATATTTCATGAAAAATGTATGGCATGGCCAAAAATATCATTATTTTATAAAATAGAATTCAAATGTTGTTGCGGTTGCACCCTGTATTCCTAACCCCTGTATCAGCCAGTACGTACGGCGTCGTTTAAAAATTTATCTATGTATCAATCCGAAATTTGCAGTATAAATGCCGTATAAATCACATTTTCAGAAAATCAAAAATTTTCCCTGCTTCCGGTATTGCTATTTTTGTACGGCATTAGGTCGAGGTTCATTTTTTTTGTATAACCTATATACTTTAGAAATGCCGTACAAAAATGTTTTGCCAAAAACCACCCCTCCCTTGGTGGACAGGTTTAGTTTACCTGTGTACTCACCTGTACCAACAAGAGTTGACGGCATAGTTTCTAAAGTTATTGTTATATGTGGTAGTATTGATTTATAAGTAATTCATGCTGGGTCAAATGACCCCTTCAAAATTTCCTATGGGCTTGTAGTCTATATATTTTTTTTTCTGAGACGGATCTGTTACAAAAGTAATAAAAAGTATACAGGGTGTTTGTGAAATAAGCTCGTTCTTTGAAAAGGGTGAGAAAGGGCACGGAGCAACTTTTATTAAGCAACTCTAAAACATTACGTTTTAAATTGAAAAAAAAATCACATGAAGGTTTCAACAAATTAAAGCCGTGCCTGGTGCGGCAGCCGGCACGCTGCAGCAAAAATATGCTGTTGAAGATCTGCTGTATCGACAATAGGCTTTCGGTACACATTTTATTTCAAACATTCCCAAACAAAAACGTCCAGAGGGTTCATATTCGGACTTCGCGCTGGCCAACGTACAGGACCATTTCATCCTATCAATCTTTACGGAAAGTTGGCACGGTACTGTTAGACTCACTTCTCGACCAATGTCGCGAGTACTGCGCCTTAGATCTTCCTCAACGAGGTTTATTATGTTCTCTTCGTTGTCGAAAACATGTTGCGGGATTCCCGTCCAAGACCTTCAATGTCGGTGCATCACGCATGTAGCGACTCCGAAGCATTACATTTATGGTTAATTTTCTTTCTCGAAAACAGAAGCATTTAGACCATCAGTTGCTAAATAAAAGTTGCTCATTTTCGTGCGCTTTATCACTCTTTTCAACGCACTTATTTCAGAAACACCCTGTATATTAATGTTAAAAACCACAAATATGTGCAAAAATTTTCTTACATATCCTAAATTTCACTTTTAATGCATCTCACACTATTATAATACATTAAAAATATGAGAATTAGAAAAAAAAGGAGACATTTTTTCTTCAAAAAAGTCTAATTCATTAAAAAATAATATTATTTGCTTGATAATTCAAAGGAATAAAAAAAATTAAAAAAATTTCCATTAAGTGAAGAAAACTATCTTTATTTATTACCGATTTTGATGAAACTTATGACAGTTAAAGACCCTTATGATATGATTATTATCTACAATGTTCATTCCATTATCTTAATCAGAAAGAAAGTTATTTTAAAAAATATCCAAATTATAAAATCCCTTTGGAGGGACATATCTCAGTAATGGTGCTTCGAAGAACCGATGTTTATAGAAACTTTTTTTACTATTTTTGGTTCTACTTTCACCTCCTTAAATTTTGTACCAATTTTTTCAAACACCCTGTATATTAACTTAGTGTTAATAGTACTAAGTAATATATACCATAATATACCACATGGTAGTTTCCATCAACGAGCAAAAAATCGACATTTTTGATTTTTTTGAAACTGAATTTTATGAGAACGGTGTTTCTTTTCGAAAAAAAGTTGTGGAGTTCTGTGGCGCCATGTCAAAATTTACATCGTGACAGCGTTATTCCGAAAATGAAAATGCATATTTTTTTCAAGTAGGCCGTCATTTTGACCCAAATAATCCTGTCGATTTTTTTTTAAATTTGCAAAATTTCATCAGCTTTTATCTGTTTTTTTTTCAGAATCAAATTGCTTTAAAACTTTCCGAGATAAATGAGAAAAACAGTATAAAGTAATTTTTTTTCAAACTTGACTCAAAATCTCCACCTTTTATTTTCACCTGGATATATTCTTCAAGGCCAAATAAGCTATCTTTTAGCCAAGTGGCAATATACCAACTTGTTCCGTTCGGGAGATACGGCTTCCAAAATGCATATTTTTTTTCAAGTGGTCGCCATTTTATTTATTTATTTATTTAAAATTACAACTGCTCCTGGGAAAATCCCAGTTACAGGAAAAACAAAAAATATAGTTATTACAAAATACAGTAGAAAAATAAAAAACAAGTGAAAATACATAGAAAATGCAACAATATATGACAAACAATAACACATATTTAAATAAAGTTATCGTATCAATGTTGTCCTGCAAATTAGCAAAATTCCGGCACATTGCATATAATGGAGAAAAGTGCAATACATTAGTTCTAGCAGTTGTCAAATAAAATGTCTCAGTAGTGCGAGTGGTAGCTCTAGGGACATTGAAATTAAGTTTACACAGTAATAATTCTGAACAATCAATATTAGCACCAATCAAATTAAAGGGGACAATAATACTATGCATATTACGCTGAGTCATTAAAGATTTGTAACCGTACTTTTTAGAAGTGCTGCAAATAACCAATGGGATGATAGATTTAGTTTCTTTATAATGTATCAATTTTAAAACTATTCGTTGCGTTTTCTGCAAAAAATCAATGTGATTTGCATAATTAGGATCCCAAATAATAGAACTAGCTTTCATCTGATGAAACAGTTGTATATCTTTATGGTGTACACCAAAGATTAAATCTATCAAGGTTTTCCTGTGGATTAACGCAGTCCTGAACAGTTTTTATCCTTAAATAGATTTTTATATCAGCATATAAAAGGTGAGGAACATTCAAACAACCCACATCATTGCTAATAAGCTTATTAAATAAATAATAATGGGCCCAAGATAGATCCTTGAGGGACACCGGACACAACCGGAAAATTGTTTGATGTGAAACCTCTGAAATACACGTTCTAACACGATGTCTGTTAGAAAGGCATGAATACAAAAGATGTAGCTAAGCCAATGACCCAAATCATCCGGTCGAAACGTTTTTTCTTTCAAAATGTGCATCTCCCGAACGGAGCAAGTTGGCATATTACCGCTCGGTTAAAAGATAGCCTATTTGGCCTTGAAAAACATATCCTTTGGTGGTGAAAATAAATGCTTAGGTTTTTGAGAAAATGAATTTTGAAAAAAACAAATTTTTTTTC
The DNA here is from genome assembly GCF_000390285.2 of Anoplophora glabripennis. Taxonomy (NCBI): domain Eukaryota; kingdom Metazoa; phylum Arthropoda; class Insecta; order Coleoptera; family Cerambycidae; genus Anoplophora; species Anoplophora glabripennis. The sequence goes on from NW_019416652.1 coordinate 233,604, forward strand.
GGAAAAACAAAAGCACAGGTCTCATAAAATTCAAAGTAGATTCCATTTGGAAAGTACCGGATATTAAATTAATATTTTCGAGTGTAGCTTTAACAGATTTAGTATAAAATGTACCATATTGGCAATACTGCCATAAAACATAAATACTAGAAGTTTTGCACAATTTTATGGCTTTATCTTACTTTTATTATAATTTAATAAAATGACGCCATCTATTTCTTTACATATTAATGCTGAATAAAAATTCAAGAGACCGTTAGATGACGCTGTAATTTTTCCATGAAATTTATATTAAATGGAATATACTTTTTTGTTTTCTCTATGGATAGCCATAATGTCATAGAATTCATATTATTTTCTTTATTTAAAGCATATACAAGAGCGAACATAAACTCATACAGAGTGTTGCAATATTCCGCCGACAAAATTCTATGGATTATTTACAGAAAATAAAAATTATACGATTATAGGTATAGATCCTCAAACACTTTGTTTTTGAGACGCGGAATGATACAAATTTACAATTTTAGTTATTCTCTATTACTTTACTATTTTTTTAAAGATACTTCATTTAAATTCGATGCTTTTACTTTATAGTTATAATAAGCAAATTCAAATTCATTTTAAAAACTTTGGTATATTCAATACTTTTTTCAAGAGCGACGGAATAAAGGAATAACATTTGAAGTAATTTACAGAATGATACTTTTTTAGAATCATAACTCCTCAACCACAAACCCCATAGTCTACGAAATTTTTGTTGCTATTCTTTATTTGAAAAAGATAACTTCTCTGTTTCGTAGTATAATTTTTTGTTTTGTAACTTTGTTTATACAGGGTGTTTCGCATAAGAACCGACACAGAGCAGGGGAACCCAAAATATGGTAATTTAATGTAACTTACCGTTATATTAAGCTGCACCCCTAAGAAGTTGTAGGCCTTGGAAGTGGGGTTTCAAATTTCGAAAAAAATCAATATCTCAGTTATACTTAAACTTAGAAAAACCAAATTTCGTACAAGGTGTGAGTATACCATTTTAAAGGGTTGATAAAGGATGACGCACCATTAAAATGTGACAGAATTTTTTAACTCGACGGATTTAAAAAATTATTATTTTATTTTATGGGGAATTTAATTTTAAAACTTTTTGTTAGTCTTGTCAGTTTTAAAAGAACTTTGTCGTTTTCAACAAAAACACGAATAACTAATATTACGTATTGTAGCTGTTATTTAAAATAATCGAAAATTGAAGTTGACTATAAATTTAAACATCAAACTTGACGATCAGGAAAAAAAGTTTAATTTTAGTAATTGTTTGCTGAGTGTATTGAAAATATCCGGGAAGTTTTCATTTAGTGAACAAGTTGACATGCTATCAGTGTTAGGTTTCTGTGAAGCAAACTACAGAAGAAGTGTTGAAGAATATAGGAGAAGATTTCCAAATCATGTAATCCCCATAGAGAAACATTTTCCAATGTTGAAAGACGGGCTCGAGAATCAGGCAAGTTTTTCAGAAACACTCGAGAAGGTGCTATTGCAATCAGGGCACAAGACGAAGAACTTATTTTGAATACAATTTGAATATCATTGAAGATGACTCACATACTAGTACTAGAATTCCATCTCAACAAACTGGTATATCGCAAGTTTCTGTGCACCGAGTGATCAGACGTAATCTACTACACCCATATCCCATATCATTAAAAAATTGCAAGAATTGTTATCGAATGATTTAGTTAAACTAGTGATTTTCTGTCAAATTATTTTACATCAAGCATTAATTTTCAAAAGAAAATTCTCTTTACTCATCCGCAGAGGTATTACAAATTTACATAACTATCATGAGTATTCCGATATAAACCCTCATTCAGCAACTCCTCGACATTTACAAAGCGAGTTTAAAATTAAGTTTGGATCGATGTTATTATCGGTATTTAATTGGTCCAGCTATTTTACCGAATCGACTAAATGGCGATACTTATTTAGCATTTCTCTAAAATACTCTCCCGGATCTACTTGACAAGGTGCCACAACAACTCAGGCTGGAACCAAGATGGAGCAACCCCTCTTATTAATAATGTTGTTAGAGACTTTTTAAACCACCAGTATCCAAATAAATGGATTGGAAGAGGAAATAATTGCCCACAAGTTTGGCCTCCACGATCACCAGACCTCAACAAATGTGACTTCTTTCTTTGGGGAATGTTAAAAGAATTTGTGTATTCCTCGCCAGTTGCGTCTCGAACAGAATTTTGGAATCGCATTGTGGATAAATGCACATTCATTAGAACAATCAGAAGTTATTGGATAAGACTTCAATTTTCGACTAAGAATAAATTTATGACAAAATGGTGATCATTTTGAACAATTTCTGTTAATTATCAGTGCAAATTTTATGTTATTGTCTGTTGTTTGTTTTTTTATTAAATTATTCTTATTCCAACATTTTTCCTGATTGTCAAGTTTGATGTTTAAATTCATTGCCAACTTTTGTATTATTAGTTATTCATGTTTTTGTTGAAAACGACAAAGTTTTTTGAAAACTAACAAGAGTAAGAAAAGTTTTAGTATTAAATTCCCCAAAAAATAAAGTAATAATTTTTTAAGTCCGCCAACGGATTTAAGCATTCTGTCTCATTTTAATGGTGATCATCCCTTATCAACCCTTTTAAATACTTTAATTGAACTCTACTTACTGTCGATTGGTAGACTCACACCCTGTACCAAATTTGGTTTTTCTAAGTTCAAGCATAACAGATATTGATTTTTTTCGAAAGAAATCCCACTTTCAAGGTCTATAATTTCACAGGGGTGCAGCTTAGTATAAAAGTAAATTGCGTTAAATCACCATATTTTGGATTTCCCTACATGCCCCTGCTCTGTGTCGGTTTTTATGAGTAACACCATGTATATATTATTTATATTTCCAATAATAAATTAAAATAATGGGTTTTCATAAAAAACGTCAAATACCAATGTTAATTAAAACTAATTAAGAAAAAAAGGCAATATATTTCAAATATTAAGTATTTTTCTCAGACTCTCTATACAGGGTGTCCCAGAATAACGTGTATAACGGAAGACCACAGATTCGGAGACTCAAAATAGGCAGATTTAGGCTAATTCGCCTATATCCGAAATCGCTTCGTTTGGCCGCTAGATGGCCTCAAATTTCGTGAAAATTTGTTGAATTTTGTAAATAACTTGAATACGTATTAATCGATTTTGATTATTTTTGGGGTGTGAACTTTTGCTTTCGATCTACTTACAACTCCTACAAAATTGATGTGTAGTGATAATATACGCTCATAACTTTTTCCTCTTTCAGGCAATGATGACAACTATTTTTTATCTGATAGGTGATACCATTTGGAAGTTGATGGGACTTTTGTAGAATTTTGATTAAATGAGCGGTTTAGGTACAAAAAATATTTTTTAAATGTCTACATTATCTTGCCACCCGTATTATAATACTTAACAAAGTGCTAGTAGGCACTGATTTTGTAGGTTGACTGTAATTTCAGTTGGATCTTTAAGTAATTGTACCTGCTAATTCTTACGTATTTATTACGATAAGTAATAACGTGGTATACGTTACTTCATTTTTCGATATGGATACACATACATACGACGAATTAATTTTATTGAGATAATTAGTAAAAACAATCAAATACAATAAAAAATGCTGGAGATAAAAGTAACAAAGTTGATATAAATTTAGTACAACTTATAAATACTGTTCAAAATGATCGCAACTCTTCAACTCTTCTTCAGTTTTAGATTTGGAAGCATACACTGTTGTTTTCAGAGTGCCCAAAGATAATAGTCTCAAGGTATGTCTGGAGAACGTACAGGCCAGTTATAGTCCTTCCGAAGTCAGTTGAATATGCAAAAAACGACTGGTAATAAAATTTAATGAGTTTCATAGGTGTCTCTAAAAAATTTTCTGCGAAAGGTAAGAAATAATTTGTATATAATGTGTAGAAAATTGTGATAATATTAGTAAACAAAATATCCCTCTTATTTCTCCCTTTCGCAATTGTAATATGAATGATTGATAGAAGGTGCCTATAATAAATTAAAATTGCCTGATTCACACCAAATTCCGCACTGCTGCACTGCACTGCTGGGCAGTTTATGAACCACTTGTCACCTGCTGTAATTTATTGCCCTGTGCTCGTTTTCCATTTCTATCATCTCCACGTTTAGTTCGACCAGACCTGTTTATGGGTATGACTAATTAAATATGGGAACAAGTTTTTCGAATATTTCAATGCCGAGTTGCTGCTTAGCGACCGAGCCTGGTACATACCTTGAAATTATTGGTTCTTCAATTGACTTTGGAAAAACTATAACAGGAGCATTATCCCTTCTACCGATCCATCGACGAGGGAATCTTTGGTTCAGATACTACCAGACATTTACAGTAAAATGTGGTGGAGGTCCATCATGCATAAACCACATCTTAGCTCTGAGTAATAACAGCACACCTTCCAATAACTCGGGTAAAGTGTTTTGCAAAAATTCTAAATAAAATTCCCCATTCAGTCTATTGGGTAGAATAGCAGGGACAGGACAATAATAATGCTATCAATGCGTTGTATTTGATTGTTTTTTCTAATTATTTGAATAAAATTAGGCACATTGTAAATAACTAATTCGTCGTGTGTGTATCCATATCGAAAAATGAAGTAACAGGTGGTAAGTATATCTTATCGTCATAAACACTCATTAAGAACTGTTAGGCACAATGACTTAAAAATCAGACTGAAATTACAGTCAACCTACAAAATCAGTGCCTACTCGCACTTTGTTAAGTACTGAAATAAGGGTGGCATGATAATGTAGACATTTAAAAAATATTTTTTTGTTCCCAAACCGCTCATTTAATCAAAATTCTACAAGAGGCCCAAAAACTTTCAAATGGTATCATCTATCAGATAAAAAATAACTGTCATTATTGCCTGAAAGAGGAAAAGTTATGAACGGATATCACCATACATCAATTTTGTAGGAGTTGTAGGTTTAAAAAAACACTCTGTACAACACCAAATTGTGTAGATCGAAAGCAAAAGTCCACACCCCAAAAATAATCACAATCGATTAATACGTATTCGAGTTATTTACAAAATTCAAAAAATTTTCACGAACTTTGAGGCCATTTAGCGGCTAAACGAAGCGATTTCGGATATAGGTGAATTATCCTAGATCTGCCTATTTTGAGTCCACGAATCTGTGGTCTTCCGCTGTACACGTTATTCTGGGACACCCTGTATAAATGTACAAAGAATGCAATTTTGAAGAATTACTAATAAATTTTAAACCAGTTATTAAGTTCCAGTTCCAGATTAAAAAATAATATTTTTGTGTTTTATGGATGCTAAATAAATGTTTTATTTTCAATTTTATTCCGTTATATCATTGTAATTGTGTTTTTTATTTTATTGATCTAAAATTGCTGTCGTTGTGTTCAGAAGGGAATAATATTAGCAGATTTTTCTCTTAATAAAATTATCTTTATACTATAAGCACATATACAGGGTGGAGACTTTAACTGCAATAAATTCGCTACCAGGGGCAGAATAATTTTTCGAAAAATTTATTATTTTCCATGAGGTTGAGGGTTGCATAACAATTAAATGTAATTGTTATGTTTATTACTTACCAATGTAACAATTGCTTAAAATGTGCACCATTCCATTTGAAAAAAAAAGTTGTTGGTGGTTTCCGCCCTCCTTAAAGAGCTACATGTCGCATATTGCTTGAAAAAGGCAGCGGCGGCTCGTGACATTGAGAATAGGTGAAGCATATTCATTGATTGACTAAAAAGAAAAAAAGCGCCGCTGGCGAAAATTTTCAAATTTTCAAGGTCAAACGGCTTTAAATGAATCTGGAAATTTTTAGTAGCAGTTGCAATATTACCGAAAAATTCACGTTCGTGAGAAGGATTTTCATTGAGATTTTATAAAAAACAGAAATATTAGTTCTGCTTGTGGACTTCTGCAATCATTAACGCACACCGTACATGTATGTTCCAAAGAAGCTTTGTGGTTACGACAACCTCGCGTGACGTTCCCAAAATTGTTAAATCCCTTCTTATTTCACACGCCCGACTTTACACCCACAATTAAACACGGCATACATAAAAGTTTAAAAAAAAACACTTCCACACGACCACTTATACTCCGAATACCATTAATTCCGAGACTTTCAAACGTACACGCTGTTTTTTGACTTCCCCTTTTTTCCATATCGAGAGAATAAAGCACAGGTCTCTCGCAATTTAAAAAATCTTTTTTGTCCACAAGAACCGTTATTATCGTGCACTGGGCGAGGCGAATCGCATAAACTGTTAAAGGGAGGCGATCGGCGATGCTGCTTCAATTTCTGCGTCACTCATTCCCCCACGCCGTAGTTTAATCACGTATTGGCCGCCTCGTTGCAATGACAACCGCCGTAAACAACGCTACGAAGAGAAGCAGAATACAGACTGATTTCAATCTGCGTCACTTGCGTATACTATACGTTGTATGGTCCGAGGTTGATGTTCGCGCTCAACGAAGGCAATGTTTTTTTAGAAAGCGTTCACCGCGCAACTATTTTGTTTATTTCTGCGTATTAAACAAAAACCACAATACAGTTTCAATATAAAATTTATATAAAATTAAAAATAATTTTAAATTGCACAACCAAACGAAAATTTTAGGTGAAGGGGTGCGTCACCTGCTGAGCCGCCACTGGAAAAATGTAGGTAAATAAGTTCAAATGTTGATGTGTCTCGGGAATTTTTCGAAAAATTATTGAGCTCCCCGGTAGCGAATTTATTTCAGTTAAAGTCTCCACCCTTATACATAAAAACATAAGGTCGACTCATATTTTGATGCACGGCACGTTTTGAATACATAGCGTACTGGAAATGGAAAACACAGTTGAGTTATTTTCAATTGCTATAATGACGTAATGCATCGGATATTTTAGGTTTACTGCATTTTTGCTGAGAATATTTGTACGAAAGCGACCAGTCACCGGTTTCTTTAATGGTACAGTTAATTACGGATATTTTTCAGTTGCAGAGCTCTGATGGAGACTTGACTAATAGAGTCGAAACCTGAGCGAAAGAACTGATGTAGTACCTAGTCCTTTTCGTTCCATGTCTCATACCGATCAGGAAAAAGAATTCAAATAAATTATTGGACAAAGAAATAATCACGGTTATTTAAATAACAATATTTCTGTTTTTATAATCCGTTCTGAACATCCTGCTTGTCCGCTGTAATTTTATACCGTAATGCTTTCCGTGTGTCAGTGTTCGAAAAAAAATAACAAAAATAATAAAAAAAAGAGTCCAGTCAAAAGCATATTAATTATTTACATAAAATAATTCGAACACTGATATAGTATTTCATTTTACTAACTGTTTTAGATGTCTACTGCAAAATGAAGATGGAAATGTTGATGTTAAAATATCTATAAAATGTATACGTATAAGCTTTATTTTTGATAGTGATGGGCAAACGCGACAACCAAGTACTAACGCATTTCGTTCCCTTCATGTAATGTTTGTCATAATTAGTCTTACTTGACGAATATTCGAAGTTGCTTCTATTATATATAATAAAGAGATCAGGGTAAGTTGACGATATTAAAAAGAAATACCAATTTGGAGATTCTATAATTTATTAAAAATCTCAAAACTTTATACAAACAAGTAGTATAAGCTTAAGTAAACTTAAACCTTTTTGCAAAAATAGTATTTTTTTGTAAACATTGAAAATCGTCATTTAAATCATCTTATCTCATTGCCTGGGATAACGACACTAATGGAGTAAGACGACTAAGTGCAGATATCACCTTTCAGGGTTCATGCCACCATAAAAGGCAATGGGCCTAATTTTATAAGAAATTAACCTCTGAGTGGAGTTGCTAATTTCAAGATCAGTTGTATTTTACCACTAGTCCAAATTCGTATTTTATAGGAACAGGGTTAGCAACTAGTTGTTAATTAAGTTGTTAAGTTTAACCTGATTATAATCTATAATAAATAAATATTATTTCTGATTGAATTAAATAGATGCATTTGTATCATCTGAATATATACCTATATTTTCTAAGACTTAGGTGAACAGGGCAGGAATTAAAAATAGGTATTTATATTTATATAGGTAGGTATTGTCTATTTTAAGAATTAGTTGAAAAGTCTTCAAAGACAGGGTCTTTCAATTAAAACTTCCCACCTGGAAATATCTCAATTAGGTAAAAAAAAACTGAGACACGTCGATACTCTTTTCAAGGGCGTGATGGCGTAAGTTTTGGTGTTTTGGAAGCTACCCCTTAGGGAGAGGCGTAAAATACTCTTAAACTTTAAATGGCAGCCTATGTTGAGTGACACCTCATTTTAAAGCTTTTTCAATTCTGCTCACGACGACATACGACTTTTTGAATTTTGGTTTAGATATGACAATAAAATCACCACTTAAAGAATAAGACAAAATATACAGCCACACACACACAAAAAAGTTGTCTATACTTTTCATAGAATATATGATATCCGTAGTATTTTTGCCTCCTAATCATGAATCCGGTGTCAGAATTGAGCTAGCACATCACAGGAATTTCCTAACCTCAAAAAACAGGTCAAAATAGCAAAAATTCACGAAAAAGTGCTAGGAAAAATACAAAAAAATTTTGTTTCTATATTCAATTGTTCATTTATATGGTTAAGAGACCGCCGAACGTGAATCTGCTGTCAGAATTGATGGTTCGGGGTTGCTGATCACGGATCCGAGGTGAATTTTGCAGAATTGCAAAATTAATTTTGTAATATTTTATAACGGGTGATTCATTTAGAGGTACTTTTTTCAGTAGCGAGTTTAAGACAGATCACGCATGAGTCCACTGAACTGTCGTGGTATTTTGGTTCAGTACTGTCTGACATTTCATCATGGAAAGACTTAGCCCGGCACAACGTCTACAAATAATTTAGCTGTAGTACGAGAATCAGCGTTCTGGCAGGAGTGTATTTCGTGCCCTTAGAGCAACATATGGTCTACATAATCGGCCCACCGAACGCACAATTCGCTACACCGCCGAGAAGTTTGAAACCCAATTTTCATTATTGGATAATACGCGACCAAATAGACCGCATACAGCACGAAGTGCAGAAAATATTGCGGCGGTAGCCGAGTGTACGTGATGACCATAATGAATCAATTCGGCGCCGGTCTCAACAGCTTGGCTTGTCGCATGCAACAACTTAGCGTATTTTACGTAAGGATCTTGGTTTGAAAGCATACAAAATTCATCTCATTCAAGAATTGAAGTCGGCTGACCTTCCAAATCGTCACCGTTTCAGTGTTTGGGCTCTTGAACAGCTTGAAGAAGATCCAATGTTTTCGACCAAAATTTTGTTCAGCGATGAGGCCCATTTCTGGCTTAATGGCTATGTTAATAAACAAAATTACCGTATTTGGGATGAAGAACAACCCGAAGAACTTCAAGAGCTGCCATTACATCCAGACAAAACAACGGTTTGGTGTGGTTTATGGGCTGGTGGAATCATCGGTCCATATTTTTTTAAAAATGAGGCCAACAGGAACGTAACTGTGAATGGCGCCCGTTATCGCGCCATGCTAACGGACTATTTGCTGCCTGAAATTGAAGCCCGTAATCTCGATGACATTTGGTTCCAACAAGACGGCGCCACTTGCCATACAGCCCGTGCAACCATGACTTTATTGCGAGAACAATTCGATGAACAGTTAATTTCACGATTTGGACTAGTGAATTGGCCTCCTAGATCATGTGACATCACACCTCTAGACTTTTTCCTTTGGGTCTACGTGAAGTCCAAAGTCTATATGGATAAGCCGAATTCGATTGAGGAATTGGAAGCCAACATTACTCGGGTCATTCGTCAAATTCCACTCGAAATGCTCGAACGTGTCATCGAAAATTGGAACTTCAGAATGGACCATCTCAAACGCAGTCAAGGACAACATTTGAAAGAAATAATATTTAAAAAATAAATGTCAGAAATAGTTTTTTGTATAATAATAAAGATTGCACCATAAAATAGAATTTTGTTATTTTTTGTTGTTGTTGAAAAAAGTACCTCTGAATGAATCACCCGTTATATACAGTGCGTCCCAGGTGTAACGCAAAAAATTCGTATTTTATTTTGTGTTAAGTTTTCACAAAAATGCACACGTCAATTAGTAAAGAGGAATTGACGTTTTGTCACGTTGCTTATACCTACTTTGCGCTGTTTCATAAACCTATGACGTCATCGACATTTTTTTAAATAGCACTACCTAACCTTTTAAGCATAAATGAATAGCCCTTTTGAAGGAAATGCGTCCATATAGGCAGGACCGTTCCTGGGCTGGTGGTGCCCCGGCACCAGGGCGGCCAAAATTCAACTTTTATGTCCTGGTTTTCCCCAGATTCCTAACTAAAAATATTTAAACAATAGCAGCAAAGACTGCAAAAGATAAAATGTATATTAATTTTCGTCTTATAAATAATGTAGTATTAAATACACTGTTTTAAAATACACTTTTTTTATACACTAATGCAAAAAATTAAAGGCTCAAAAGAATTTCTGAAATTTTTCCGTGATTTTTGCCAGACTGTATTTAGGTGAAAAATGGTCGTATCGGGAATTAAAATTTTGAAGCTCTTAAGATTCTAGTTTTTGAGATATTTCGGTTAAAATTTTTTAGGAGCTACGGTTATCATGCAATTCTAAGAAATAGCGCGATAAAAAATTTTGCAAATTTTCTTTTTTTTTCATCAATTTAAACGTCATTTGCGGTAGGTAAACGTGTAAAGACCTCAAAAAAATTGTTTCTCATTTTAATCATATTATGAAGTGTTTAAGTTCAAAAAACGGGTCGCTAAATCGAGATGAAACTTCACAGGGTTCTTCTGGGTATATCGAACTGTAAAAGTCATGCTTAATATTAGTCACTTCCAATTTAGCCGTCACTTTTCTAAAAAACCATAAATTACCCTTTTTTCCTGTTTTTTAAAATTCGTGTAAAAGATGAAAAAATGTTTTTTCCGAAAAGTTGCGGCAGCATGTTATAGAAGATTTATTCCAGTTTTCGAAACTGCCCTTCAATTTTCTGTACGACCATTTGTCGCCGAGATATCGATGATTGAAGACAAAAGGATACTTTTCAACTCCGATGAAAAATGATCGTATCGACATTTTAAAAAAAAAGGAAATTGAAGCTGAATAAACTAGCTATCTAGTCCATGCAATGGCTTAGATGAAAAAAAAAATTCCAAGTCCGTGGATTGGAAAAAAAAAGAAAATTTGCAAAATTTTATTGTCGCGCTATTTCCTAGAATTGCATGACAACCGTAGCACCTAAAAAAATTCGACCGAAAGATCTAAAAACTAGAATCTTGGAACCCTATTTTTTAATTCCCGATACGACCATTTTTTACCTAAATACAGTCTGTCAAAAATCACTGAAAAAAAAATTTCGGAAATTCTTTTGACCCTTTAATTTTTTGCATTAGTTTAAAAAAAATCAGGGAAGTTCTAAAAATGTCTTTCTTAAACGTTTACGAACAAGCCTAATTATTATTAAACACAGAACCCGAGCGAAACGAATGCCGAGTGGTAAGATTACAATAATTATTACCTACTTATCGTCAGATTTACGACGTTTAGACAGATCAAAATTTTTATATTCTATATTTTGTGAATACTTCTCATACTAGTCGTAATATGAAGTTTCTGTTTTCCAATGAGTTACCATATTAGTTTTAGAGCTTTTGATTATTATTTTTGTTATGACTTTTTAGATTATATTTTACAGTAGATTATTAAAGTTTGTTAGTGCAAAAATAAATCGATCTGTATTTCTAATAACACACCTCCATCATAGTCATCTCTAATCCCTGATATTAATAATATCATAACAAGTACCCCAGGAACGGCCCTTCATATAGGGTTTGGCCTACGTTACTTTGATAGGTGCGAAAAAAAGCCAACGATTGGAATGGACATGATTTAAAACAATAACAAAAGTAGGTATCACATACTGATGCGAGAACAGTGCCACAGCAAAAAATGGGAATTTGTAGATATTTTGTGTTTTGGTTGATTGTAGGTACATGTTTTTATGTGTTGATATGTTGGCGTTTTCTAAATATTTATTTATTTATACTGCATACATACAGACAAAGGGACAGTCCAATTACATGTATACAGTTGAGAAATGTTAGCTAATATAAAAAATCAGTTAAAAATAATGTATAAACAACCAGACACATGCAAAATACAATGTAAAAAGAGAACAAAGAAAGAAAACAAAAAAATGTCAGTTAAAATGTACATAAAACACCGAATCGTATACGTGTCATAAGTATGAGAGTAGCTTAGTCCAACTAATATTAAAAATGTCAATATCGTATGTTCTTAACAAATTATTCACCGTTCTAGGGGTGAATTAATATAAAATATTTTAAAAAGTGTTTATCTAGTTCGCATTCTCATATCGGGTACATTAATATTAATAGACGCCAACAAATCGGGAATAACAATCTGACTATGTAAAATATAAGCGAACAAAATCTGAGCCTTTTCTCTTCTCCTATCCAAAGAGGTCACACCAAACTCTGCTCGTTGATGTTCATATGATACCATGAACGGGTACACTCCATACTCTTTAACATATATTGACCTCAAAAGCTTCTTCTGTATTTTCTCTATTGTGTCCTTGTTACTGATAGCTTGTGGGTTCCAAATCACACTGCAATACTCCAGTTTTGATCTTACAAATGTATTGAATAGCCTTATAACTGTGTTAGATTTAAGCTCTTGGCTAGTCCTAAGAACAAAACCGAGCTTCCTGTAACATTCAGCTGTTAAAGTCCCTGATTCTATTCAGAGGCTCTATCTCAACACCATTCACCATATATACTCTCAATATAGGGTATTTCTTCCGTGTATATGATACCAGTTTACATTTCACCTCATTTAAAGCTAGGTCGTTATCTTTACAAAACTCAGAAACAGCTGTGACATCACTTTGCAATTTTGCAACATCATCCCAACATGTTATGTTAAGGTAAATCATCAAGTCATCTGCATAGAGTAAAAACCTTGCATGCTTTATATAATCAGAGATGTCGTTTATAAATAAGATAAAAAGCAGTGGTCCCAATATGGACCCTTGAGGTACACAGGAAGTTGACACAAAAGTTTCGGATTCTGCACTGTTAAATTTCACAAAGTTTATACGATCAGTCAAATAAGTTCTAATAAACTGTATCAAATCTACGCTAAAAGAATAAGAGTTCAATTTCCATAATAGAATGTTATGGTTGACTCTGTCAAAGGCCTTCGCCAAGTCAGTATAAACAGTATCGATCTGGGAATTATATAAATTTTCTGTATTGTAGGCACTGAACGTACATAAATTAGTAGCGGTAGATCTTTTCTTTAAAAAGCTCTGTTGTTCTTCTGACAATATTTGTGTCACATATCCTATTATATATTACCCGTTCAAATATTTTGTATATTGAAGGTAGGATTGTTATAGGTCGATAGTTTGTAATCAGACTACTGTTTCCTGACTTGTGTACAGGCGTTATTCGCTCTATCTTAAAGAAGTCTGGAAATTTTTTGGCTTTCAATGTTCTGTTGAATATAGTTTGCAATGGTAATGCAATAATGTCAACATACGCTTTAAAAAAGTATGAAGGTAATCCATCTACACCTATTGAAGTCTGTGGTTTTAGCGATTTTATTGCATTTATGATTTCATTCAAGCTGATGGTCCCTATATTTAAATTATCCAAGTTGTAATCTTTACATGTACCATTTCTTTGTAAGGGAGTATCTACAGAATACACCAACTTGAAGTACTCAGCAAATGCATTTGCAATATCCTCTGGCCTTTCAAACAAATGACCATTGTAACAGAAATTGTATGAAATGCGAGAACTGGATCTTTCATTTCTTATATAATTCCAGAAGTTTTTTGGGTCAATGTTTATATTATTTTCTATATTTAAAATAAAATCTCTTCGACATTTTTTAATTAGACGCTTCACCTCCTCTCGTAGCTCACAAAACTTTATCGCAGATTCTTTACACTTTTTAGATTTTTTAAACAAGCGATGTTTCAGATTTATTTTATTTATGAGTTCCACTGTAAACCACTTAGGGTAATTATTGACTTTATAAGATTTTTTGGAAGGAACATACCGATCCAAGATACCATATAAACCATCATAAAACTGATCCACACATTTGTTTACATTTTCAGACGTAATGATTTCTTCCCAAGTGCATTGTCTAAGCAGATGATATAATTAATAATAGTCACCTCTCCCGAAATTGTAATTCCGTTTATAATTATTGTCAGTTAATCCACCCTTATATCTGTCAGCAGCAACGTCAAAAGTGATAACAATCTCCAAAGGAGGGTGATATTGGTCAATTCCAACGAGAGATGTGTTAGAGTGAGAAACTTTTGCCTCAGTTACATTAGTCATTACCAAGTCGAGCAAGTTGTTTACCCGATTTAGTACATTGTTGACAATATATAGATCATATGTACATAGGACTGTTTGAATAATTTTGGCCTTGTAAGAACCGTTGTCACAGTCATAGCGCATATCGTTTATTTCAGGCACATTAAAATCACCCAAGATGAACAAATTCTCTGAATACAGCTCATTAATGACTCCCAAGGAATCTAAAAACGTTTCATAGGCGATAGGACGAACGGCAGTGTGTGGATTTTCAGTGGCCTTCCGGATCTAGACAGATCTCTAACAGCGTCTTCAAATTTGCGTACTAATCTGCATACTGTAGACGGAGCTATTGGTTGTTCTGGATACTTGGCATTGAATAATTGACATCATTATAACTACGGATTTTATCTCCGTATCCAACCATAATTAGGATTTCAATTCTTTGTTTTTCTCACTTTAACGCAACACCATCGTAATGTAAAGGTATGGTATTTGTAACTATCACAATGATATGAGGCACTATTACATTCGCTAACTGTCGTCTTCAAAACAATGCCTAGCCGCTATGATCAAGTGAACCTACCCAATCTACATAAAAACATACCTACAATCAACCAAAACACATTTTTTGCTATGGCACTGTGTCGCATCAGTTTATGGTACCTAATTTTTGTTATTATTTCAAACCATGTCCATTCCAATTGTTGGATTTTTCTCACACCTGTCAAAGAAAAGTGGGCCAAACTCTATATCGACGAATTTCTCTTCAAAAGGGCTATCCATTTATGCTTAAAAAATTACGTAGTTCTATTTAAAAAAAATGTCGATGACGCCATAGGTTTATGAAACATAGCGCAAAATAGGTTTAAGCAACGTGACAAAACGTCAATTCCTATTTACTTATTGACGTGTTTTAGCATTTTTGTGAAAACGCAATACAAAATAAAATGCGATTTTTTTTGTGTTACTTCTGGGACGCACTGTATTATAACCTAAGCACCCAATCATGTTTTAACTTTCTTAAAGTACATAGGTAATTGATTAAATTTTTAAAAACGAATTTTGTTTGTGGTTTCAGCAGGATTGTGCTCCACCACATTATGCCGTAGCTGTGCGTGATTTTCTTTATCAGAATTTTCCAAATCATTGGATAGGACGTAGAAGTTCAATTGAGTGGCCTCCCAGATTGCCAGATCTAACGCCCTTAGACTTTTTTCTATGGGGACACTTAAAGTCGAAAATTTATTTATTTAAAACACCATCGAACTCTCCGTCGACGAGTTGTTGAAGAATGTCGTCAGATAAAGCCCGAAATGATTCAAAATGTTCGTTCGGAAGTGGAGCAAAGATTTTATTATTGTATGGAAGCGGAGGGAAACCAATTTGAACATTTAAGAAAATGACATTCATTCATTGATATTTCGTCTTATTTTTTAAGTCATATCCAAACTAAAATTTAAAAAGTCGTATGCCGCCGTGACCAGAATTGAAAAAGCTTTAAAATGAGGTGTCACTCAACATAGGGTGCCATTTAAAGTTTAAGTCTGCCTAAGGGATATTTTCCAAGACACCAAAACTTACGCCATCATATGTCCCCCCTGAAAAGAAAATTGACGTGTCCCAGGTTTTTTGTTTCTTTAATTTCGATATTATCCACATGAGAATTTTTAATTGGAACATTCTGTGTTTACCGTAGTGTATGAACACTGCGTCACAGTCTATACATAAATATTCGGTATATTTATTTCCAGATCTTTACTTTTTTCCCGTTGACCACTATGTTCTCCTGTGTTGCTCTCTGTTTACTACGTTATTTCACTTTGTCTTTTCTATATTTCTATTTGTCTTTTCTTTTCGAAATCGTCGCCTTACCGCCTTATCTTACTTCAAGAAATACATAATATATATTTTTTTACGTTTGCATTACCATAGCAAAATTGTGCAAACTTTAAAAGTGGTAAATAATTATTAATAGCTACTAAATTATGGTAATTTAATATGAATGAATAGTGCTATACATCTGCTAAAATCTACTGTGGAAAAGGAAGTCCCAAAAGGCCACTACCGGTCGATATTAACACTATTCTTCTTACCCCCTGCGTCATCTTACCCCAATCTCCGCTATATATAACTACAAATCAAGATATTTTATTAAATAATTAATTAAATTTATTTATTGTATTTTAGATTAGATCAAATATGCTTTGCTTTGTAGGCAGCAATATGCTACAGCATTATAATTTATTTATATCAAAATTTTTACATTTATGAAAACGAAGTGTGAATTACAAAATATAGCATATAGGTATTTATCAGTTTTATGCAGGTAAAAGACTTATTACCTGTATTTATATTTTGACACCTATATACAGGGTTTATTATGAGAGTAGACAACAATTTAGAAAACCACTTTCATTTTTTTATTATAGAGTGGCGGAACAAAGACCTAGTTGTTCAACAACTAATAATAATAAAGTTTGATTTGTAATATCATGCACAACTGATGTAATCATGTGTATTGCATCGGGTTCGTTACGTTTACTGACTCGAAATATTTTTAGAAAATATTTGTTTATTGATTATTCGGACTTGATATGCATGTAAGTGGCTTAAATGTTAGACAACGCAATTAATTTGGAACGAGTGTTCTGTTGTAAAGAGTTTAAATGTCGATACTCAGGCAGGCGTTCAGTTACAGGCAGGGGCATCCCCGGTAGTAACCCACCGAGCTCTGCCTTCCTGTCTGGTTCTGGGTTTCTGAAACCATATATCATTTAGCTTTTGCTATATGTAATTACATTTACCTAATTTAGAGTTTTCGTCCAATTCGAGATTTGACGAAAATTGAAATTTAGAACTGGAACGACTTTATTTCACGTCGTTGGGGGTATGGACTGCTATGAGGGAGTGTTTTCTGCAGTTTTCTGGAGCGACGCGACAGCGGGAACTTTTGAAAGTGAAGTGAATTTCTCCATTTTCCGCGCCACGTCGTACTAGGTAATCTAAGTCGACGACATCGTCCTTCGTCTACAACTAGCATGGATGATGTCTAAGTTTGTGGTTGCATACTCTGACTAGTTTTGAGCGCGACGACGGGATTTTGAAAAGTCAGATGTAGAATACCTTTCCCGCGCCGGGTTCCCTGCATCGTCTCTGGCACTAGCTACGGTCGATCTGGTATGGGGCGATTTTTTTCGGTTTTGTGGTCCGGATTGGAAAGTGTGGTGAATCAGGAGTACATTTTACTTTCTTATGACTTATCCTGTATAATTAGGAAATAATGGGTCAACAATAAGCTGGAGATACTAGACACCAAAATATTATGCTAGTCATGCTCTAAACGAATGTCGCTGGTTTAAGAAATACAGGGTGTTCGAGGTTTAAATTTTATTCTGCAATTTCTCAATAATTAAGGAACTTTTGATAGCATAATTCTGAAAATTGGTAGGATTGGGTTTTTTGGTATGAGAATGGAATTTGAAGCTTATTTTGACGTTGCTTCTAGAGGGCGCTAGTTTCACCGTATTATTTAGGTAAATCTGAACATATTTTTTTATCTGTTGAGCTATGCTTAAAAAAAGTTAAAAATCGAAAAGAACGTTCAATTATACATGAAAAATGTACTGTAAATGTTTAGGTCGCCTAACTTTATCGGTTTCTGAATTATTTGAATTTAAAAGTTTCAATGTATTTTGTGGTGATTTTCTTTCAAGCGCCGATATTGCTATTTCTTTTCTAAGTAGGCTTGTGTCAAATTTTCATGTCAATAAATATTAGCGTATTTTGCGTGCGTATGATTTATTATTCGTGCAAAATTACTAGCTAGTGATCAAAGTGCCACGACATTAGTATATTATGTTACTAGGAGTAGAAGGCGATCATTATGTGTTGAGCCCAAAAGTTTGCTCGCCGAGGCGTTAGCCGAGGCTGAGCAAATTGGGCAAAACACATAATGAGCCTTCCACTCCGAGTGACATATACTATTTTTTCTTCAAGCGTGAATATAAAAAATTACTAATTTTGAAAATTTATAGCGGATAACGCGATGTTCAATCTCAGCACAAAATAAAATCAGTAGGTAGGTAATACTATTTATTTTATACATTTTATACATTTTATTGATTAATTAAACATGACAGTTTTAACCACTTTATTCATGAATAAAAAAACAAATGTAACAATTATTTTTCTTTAATTTGAATTAAACGAATAAACATCTAAATTACCTACATGTCTATCATCAAACTTTATTTATTAACATGAATATTAAATGTGCAATTTTGTATGGTACAGTTGTTGATATTTAAAGCGCTGCTGGCTGTCTTTTTTTCAAAGTTTACAGTTCTGTCGTTGAATACGTTACTTGTAATAAGGTTCTCAGTTTCAGTGTTAACAATTGTACCATTATTAACAGAAAAGTCTTCGATTAAATTATTTTCAGGATCAATATTTACAGTTTCGCTTGATGTACTTGGTTCATTATACTCTAATGGGTTTAATATTTTCATCGCTATCTGTTTCTTATTGTTTACAGAATCTTCAATGTATCCTTCAGCGACGCTGGTAGATTTCCATCCACCATGTCGCTTTAGGGTTGTAATGTCTCCACCATTATCAACTAAGATAGTTGCCGAGGTTCTTCTAAGGCAATGCCCCGTATATTCATGTGGATTTGGCAACCTTAAAAATGATGCAACATCTTTTGGCACTTTTGAAATTTTATGTATGCCCATTACAACACGATGACAATGGCCATTTTGATATTTAATAAAAAATCTATCAAAAGTTATGTCTTTTGGCCGAAGAGTAGCATATTTTCTGTATAAATTTAAATAAAACTCTCCAATTATGGTAAATGAACGATGTTTTTTAGTTTTTGTATTGGGAATATTTACTAATATTATATTTCCCAAATCTTTTACATCATTAACTTTTACTTGAATGAGTTCATCGCATCTACAAGCTCCTGTGACTCCAAATATTAGTGCAACCTAAAAAATATAGAATTATTAATTTTGTAACAATAAAAAAAGTTGGAAAATGCAAGGAAATTCTAAAACATGACGTAATTTTAAGACATCTATATTTATGAGTTTTTACAACATTCTTCCAATGAGCTATCTTTATTTCCGAAAATTGTTTATTATTCTCGTAATGGATACTATAAAATAACTTGAAGTTTACAAATTATAACAAAATTTTGTATTACAAATATAAAAAGGTTAAATATATATCTACCTATAATTTAAAAAGTACATACCTTGGTTGCTAAATATTTATCATCAGGTGCTTTATTCAGGAATTCGTCAAATTCTTTTTTAGACAAAACTTTCGACTTTTTTGGTTTATAATTTTCACCTTGTCGTTTCAAAAATGTAATTAATTTTGAATATTTCTCAATATTTACATTGTGTTCTATGTTTAATTTAGATTTTACCATTGAATATTGCGCCCATAAAGTTGAACTTTTCAGTGTTCTGGATAATCTTGTAAAATATGCTATCATCACATTTTCTGAATAAATATGTGCATTATTTTCTTTTGCCCAATTTATGAATTTATCATAAGCATTTTCATAAATTTTTCTCGACTTTGTTGGTATAAGTGTTGCCACTGATGTATTTGCAATTTCCAGTAATTCTGGTGGTGTGCACTGCATTTCTTCAGACATTTTAAAAACGACCCGACGCGACATCAAATTTCAACTGACACTTAATGAAACGTCAAAGCTTCTTGAATCTTTAATTCGTTGCTAGGATACTTACCTACACATTGTTACATTTTTTACTAGTTAAAAAATGAAAAATATTTGTACTAGTTAAACAATAGGCTGCTTCTAAAGGAGGTGTTGCACTATATAATATAAGTATTATTATACGCTTGAAGAAAAAATAATTTTTCCAACAGTGAGATGCGTGATATGATTTGTGTTTTTGCTCTGGCTAATTTTAATGGACATGCGGAGTCCTGAAGATATGTACAATTTTACTCAAACAGATTGCAACCTAATTATAAACTATCCAGAAATCTTTACAACCGCTTAAGCGAATCTGGATCTTTTCAACCAAAGAGTAACCATGGTACTCCAAAATCTATCACACTCGATGAAAAGAAGGAAATTTTAATTCGTGTTTCGGAAAATTCCGGTATGAGTACTCGTCGGTTAAGTGCGGCCATAGTGCGGCAACGGAGGTAAGCCAGTTATTGCCTTAAGATTTACCAGCTCGCCTACAATTTGCTCAGTTCGTACAAAATATGCAAACGGAAAATTCAGATTTCCTCAATAAGATTCAATTTACCGATTAGACGACATTTATTAGACCGGGTGTTTTCAATGGGAGAACAATCATTTGTGGAATTCCGAAAATCCGCATGCTGTAAAAGAAAGACATTTTCAGCATGAGTTTAAGGTGAATATTTGGTGTGGTTTAATTTCTGTTTTTTTTTCATAGGACCTTTTGAATTACCACCCAATCTAACTGGACCTCATTATTTAAACTTTCTTCAACATAATTTAAACGAGCTTCTAGATGATGTACCTACCACTCGCTTTAAGAGAGAGTATGTGGTTTATACACGACGGTGCGCCAGCACATTTTGCCTAGCCAGTACGCCAGTATTTAAATGAACATTTTCCTCATCGGTGGATTCGCCGTGAGGTGAATTTATTTGGCCACCGAGAAGTCCAGACGTAAACCCTCTGGACTTTTCAGTATGGTCAAACTTGAAGGATATGGTGTATCGTGAAGAAATTTAATTCGTAATAATAATAGGGATAATATTCAGAGACATTTAAGAGTGTATAGTAAAATGTATTGAGGTAGGTGGTAGACACTTCCAGCGTTTGATTTAAGGTTCGTTATTATTATTATTATTATCAATGATTGTTATTGTTATTTTCATCTTGTGAGAATAAAAAATCACCACAAAATACATTGAAACTTTTAAATGCAAATAACTCAGAAACCGATAAAGTTAAGTGACCTAAACAAGATTACATTTTTATTGAGAAATTTCAGAATAAATTTTAAACCTTGAATACCCTATATTTCTTAAACCAGCGACATTCGTATAAGGTATGATGAGCTCAAACATAATATTTTGGTGTCCAGTGTCTCCAGGTTAGTGTTGAGCCATTCTTTCTGACCCACCCTGTATAATTATGAGGGATAGCTAGGGGCCCTTGGTTTTGTGGTGGCTGCAGCAATTAATATCTGGGTGATTAGGTAGGACTTTTTAGTAACAACAATATATTTGATAAATATGTATTTATTTAACACTCAGTATAGTAACAATAATAGTAATAGATAACGTACGGATATCTGTGATACTGACTATATTGGTTCTAATTTCCCATCTTTAAATTTTTATCGTACGTCATACGTATGGACCAGGTACTTGTCCCTGTTTATATAACTGTAAGTGGTCAATCAAAGTCGACCTTCGATCGCCGTTCTAACGGGAACGCTTCGAAACCTAGATGATCTTCGTTTCGATGTCAGCAATCGGAATCTGACACTATCCACAAACGTCGCGGTGTGCCTTGGTTGGCTGGAATTAGAGATGATTTTCGGAGGCCGTTGTCAGGCAGCTCTTCGGTTTTTTTTCTCGAGCATACTCTGGCTCTACAATATATTCGTCGTCGGAGCGATTTTCGGCTCTGTAGCGTGACTGGTCGTTTGGATTGGAATCCAGGGGGTGATATTTGAAGTTTGCTCGCAGTCTTCATACAACAAAACATCAACAATTATGTAATATAATATGTTACAAGTTGCAAGTTATTTAATAATATATGAATGTTTTTTCCAGTGCATCAGCAAATACGTAAAACAGAAGAGTCGAAACGTGAAATTTCATTAGAAACTTGTGATTAATAATTTCTGAGAATAAATAAAAGTTTGGCTTCAATAATCACTTAAGTAATAGTGTCACAATTATTTAACTTGGTTTTTGAAAATCTAAAATCTAAAAAAATCCCTGAAAACATTTTTAAATTAATTAAAGCGGAATATTCAATCATAAACTAGTCAGAACTGAATTAATTAATCTATTTTAAAATAGAGGCATTTTTCAAAATAATGAGAGCGCAATTCTTACTTTTTTTAATTAACAATTACTTGTGTATTATTTTTTTGAAAGTGTGAAAAAATGTTTCCGACTCTCCCTAAGGTAATGGTCGAACTTTGACAGTTTTCATGAGAACGAAAACTCAAAATAAGTTCAGAAGACAAAAACAGATATATTTTCGAAACGTTAACAATTTTTTAAATTAAAGAAAAAAGTTATTGACCAGTTCGCATTTCTGAAGAATCGGTTGATCAATTTGTTATATTTCATTTGAGGTACGCTAACTGTTTGAAAATTTCCTCTTTGTTTCTAAATCCGCGAGCGGCAATTGGAAGATACTAATGGCGAATCTTGCCGTTTTTGTCAGTGAAGAATCATTTGATATTCCTCTGTACCTGAAATGTTCAGTGCATGATAATATGAATCTAGCTTAATCCAAATATGTAAAAACAAATCTTGCCTCGTTTCAATCAATCATATAAGGTGTCAAAGTATATACATATTTTTTTTCTTTGGAATTTTAAAGAGCATCATTTAACTACTCGAACTAAAAATTGCAACAGCAGGGGAGATGGTAGAGTAAATATGATCTTAACTTTTCTCCTTCTCATATGGTTGAGTTGGGCCAAAGATAAAAAAAACTGCTTTATTTTGATTAAAATGATATACTTACCAGTTAAAAGAAGAGAAGATTGGAAATATTAATTTGTTACGTAAAATTTTAAGCATGATGTGATTTAGTTTAGAAGTATTGAAATATCTGTTATAAATTCAACACACAGGTTTTATTATTAAAATACTTGAGATTATCTACTTTCTTGCATTTTGGCCAGCTGAAATCGATTTTTTGTGTTGATTATTTATAAATAAACAATCTGCAGAATAGTCACTTTTAAATTAGTTTGCGCGATTGGTACGTAATTTCTGAAATTCTCGCCTTAACGTCTTGAAAAATGAGTCGAATTTAATAGCGCGACAAAAGTTGTATGACGACCTCCATTTAGTTAATGCAGACTTCTGACATAACCGCAAGTATCACAACCTTAATAATTAATTAATAATTAATTATTAATTAGTTGCGTAGTACTACTAATACTAGCAACCAAGTACTTTTCCTGTATCTATTATGTGGGATATATATACAATATGAGTACAGCAAGGAAAAAGTTATTTAAACTATATCCTGAATATTTGAACATAATGCTGGGACATGTCGATTTTTATTTTTCCAACCTTTTATCGTCGCACTGCTGTACCTCAACTAGTGGTGGAGTAGAAAGGGTTAAATAAATAAAATATTTTTTGAAAGATTTTTTTATTCTCTACACATTAGTAAAACAATTTTTCAAATTCGGTCGGTGGCCAAGCAGTTCGAGGCGTCAATACTTGAATCGATGAATGCCACTGTCGCCATAGACCGTAGATCAGCTATATTCTTTCTACACAAAATTTTAAATAATATAATAAAATGTGAGGAAAAATGATAAATATTCATATTCTTCGATTAAATATACGGCATGAGCATCTTCAGACAAAAAATTACCGTACTAATTTGTATAAAGCCTCTCGCATGTACTAAATGTTTACCAATTACAGTGAAATTGAATTACGGTTGGATCAAGAGTTCATATGATGTAGATGTACCTTCTTTAAGTTTATAGATTTGACCCTTGTTTTATTTTATTTATTTGACTTTTGTTATATGTATTAAGAATGTAATTTATAGAAATTTCTTTTTGTTATATATTTGTGTGCTTTTGTGGTTTATAGTTAGGTACTGCCTTTTTCTTTTTATTAATGCCGTTTTTTACCCTTATCCTGTAATTGGGCTTTTGTCCGTTGGATATAGCAATAAATAAATTAATAAATAAATATTTGTGGCGGGAATTAGCTACCTTCTCTGCAGGTATGGTAGGGTGGAATATGTTAATTTGGGTTAATGGAGAGATTGATACTGGTTGGCATTTGACCACCCCCTAATTAATCAGGTTTCCCAGGTTCCCTCATTCTTGCACTGAATGGTGGTTAGGGCTTACCAACGTCATTCCATTGCGCACATGTGGCCTGCATAATAATAATATGCCGCCCTCTCTCCAGCACAAGTCTCCGACTTCTGGGTTAATCCTTGCAATTATAATGAGGGGTAGAGATATTATTGTTATTATTATTGACAAAACCAACAAACATCAATAAAAATTATTTAATTAAATGCTCTAAGAAACCTCCACCAACTTTTTGGCAAAATGCCAAACCGTTTTCAAATTCATTTAGGACGTTACAACACGTGGCGTTAAGTTGGAAAATATAAATAGGATAGTAGAAGGTACAAGCAAACATTTAATTTTAGTTTAGGACAACAACCATTTGGCCTTTTGCCAAGAAATTAATCGTTTTATGTCCGAAGGGACCTTTAAAAAAGTACATTTCGTAATACATTTCATAATACAATGTTAAAAATTGGTCAATTTCTGCCCCACTCTGGAACTTTCTGTAGCTATTTTAAATGATTCCAATAGGCTTGTATTCATCTAAGTTGATCGCATTTTTGATGATTACTGTGGATGTAAGGTAGAAAAACGAGTGGTTAGTTGCTGTCCTCATGTAATGGTGCTTTTATGATTTTTTGGATACGCGCGTTATCTAGATTCCATCTCCATAACTCCAGATCATTCCGACATCTTTGAGACACTGGGTGATAACGAGAGCAGCGATGAAGATGAAGACAACGACTCAGAATAGTGTGCATGGACAAGTCTGAATCGATGTATGATTGTTGAACTTTCTCAGTGATTCTAACCAAAAGGTATAATAGGAAGTAAATACTAAAACATTTTCTTCGGGAAAGTGCCGGCTTCATACGTGTATTTGCATCAAATACAAGGCTACTGGAGTCATTTAACGTCGCTACAAAAAGTTCCGGAGTTAGTTGGACATGGATCGACTTCAAAGAATCTACGTAGAGGCTGAACAAGTTTTACCTGATCTTACGTGGATATTGACATCTGCATCGACTTCAAGAATCTACGTAGAGGCTGAACAAGTTTTACCTGATCTTACGCGGATTTTGACATCTGGACGATTTTCTCCGCAGAATGACAGCCTTAGAAGTGTATTTCTATCAAATATAAACCTATTGGAATCATTTAAAATAGCTAGAGAAAGTTCCAGAGAGGGACAGAAATTGACCGATTTTTAACGTTGTCCCTTTTTTTTAGCCATTTGTACTGGTTGCTCTCTAATGTGAAAAGAATGGTGTTTCAAAGTAAAAATCGACCTATAACAGTATTTTTTCCAGAAATTAAAGAAATAAATTTAACTCCTTACGTACTTTACACTCATACTGTATAAGCAAATTATTAAGTCATTACGAATTTAATTAAAATTGCACTTTGCTTTATTACTTACTCCATGGCCCAGCTGGTGTAGATATTTTTATATTAAAATCAATGTAGTATTATTGCAGATATAGCTTTATATTATGTCTGATTTCCACATTATAATAAATATCCTTATTTTACGTGATATTTTTTTAGCTTCAAATCATATTTCATTTACAGTAGTGTATAGTGCCTCATTGCGTGAAAAAGTTTGTCAAAATAGACTAGTTATGATTAACATATGGGATCGAGCTATTGTACATTGCTTCCTATTTCAAAATCTACAAAGAAAGCTTACATTTATAATCTACTAATTAAATAACTTATTAGATACCTATGCTTCATAAAATAAGTTTAGCAGTAGTAGTTTTTGCTTAAACTTATTTCACTGCTTTTCCGAGTTGCACGAATGTCATTTTTGAAAAGTTAATGAAGACAATGTTTATAAATAAATGTAAATACCACAGTTTGTAAATATATTTTATTTGGTAGTTGTATAATAATGAGTAAAGGGAAGCTGTGAATTTATTGATATCTTGCAGGTAATTGCCATCGTATCCATCTTGTTCATAGTACTGTCAACAATTGCACTTACACTCAACACAATTCCAAGTATGCAGGTTAATGATGAAGGTAACATCCAAGATAATCCTCAACTGGCTATGGTAGAAGCTGTTTGTATCACATGGTTTTCGCTTGAATATATATTGAGATTTAGTGCTTCGCCAAATAAGTGGAAGTTTTTTAAAGGTGGCTTGAATATTATTGACTTGTTAGCCATATTGCCTTACTTTGTGTCCTTGTTTCTCCTGGAGACAAATAAAAATGCTACAGATCAATTCCAAGACGTTAGACGCGTTGTGCAAGTGTTCAGAATCATGAGAATATTGCGAATTCTTAAATTAGCTCGTCATTCTACCGGACTTCAATCCCTGGGTTTCACTCTTCGTAACTCTTATAAGGAATTAGGTTTACTCATGCTCTTTCTCGCTATGGGTGTTCTGATATTCTCCAGTCTGGCTTATTTTGCTGAGAAAGAAGAACCTGGTACCAAATTCATAAGCATCCCAGAAACATTTTGGTGGGCGGGTATTACAATGACCACCGTAGGTTACGGCGATATTTACCCCACCACGCCTCTCGGAAAAGTTATAGGAAGCGTATGTTGCATATGCGGTGTATTGGTAATCGCGTTGCCCATTCCTATCATTGTTAATAATTTTGCCGAGTTTTATAAAAATCAAATGAGAAGAGAGAAAGCGCTGAAGAGAAGGGAAGCCTTAGAACGAGCTAAACGGGAAGGAAGTATCGTTTCTTTTCACCATATCAACCTAAGGGACGCGTTCGCTAAAAGCATGGACTTGATTGACGTAATCGTAGATACAGGTGAGTTTGCATGAAGAATTTGCTGAATTTCTTTCATTACAGTGCCCGATATTGTACTTTTGCCAAATTGTTTTTATTTTGCGAGTCTTGGTTTGCACAATTGTTAAGTCAGTGTCTTCTTCTCAGGTGATAAATGTGCCCTAATTGGTGGAAACGAAGACAATCGCAGAAATTCATAATTCGTTAAAGTTCGTGTGCCGAAGAAGCATGTTACACGCTTTGTTAATTGTACATGTAGAGCACTCTTTTACTCGACCATATTTTCAGTTTTGATATCGTAATGCTTTTATTCATTTTTCAATGTTACGTTGTGCTGAACTATCTCGAGTGCACGGGCTGTATTGGGTGACACCCTTCATGGCCCGTCCAGTTGGTGGTCAACTTGCTGACAACAAGTGTATCGATAGGCCACAATATATCACATGCAGATGGAAACAGTACAGAAGGCGAATCTATCGGTGGCCGAAACCCAGCACAGACTGGGACTGGATGTTATAGAAATTTTGATCATTTTCCGAATCGACATCGACGTAGTAACTCTTCCACCTTGCCATGTCTTCCAACAAACGAAGGTCCCCCCGTGCCTAGTTCTCCTTCTTCTCAACGAAAATTGCTTGAACTAGGTACTACGGAAGAACTACAATTTCAACAAAATTCTCCATTGGCCCCATTAGCTACTTTAACCCCACCGGCTCAAGATGAGACGCAATTAATTTCCACTATTCCGAAAGGATGTATTTCACCATCGGTAAGTTAAGTTGTTGCCAACTTTATATTTATAGATAGGTAACCATTTAATACACCTATAAGAAATATGTTGGTTTGAATTTCAGTGTTGATTAAAATCGATTATTGACATAGTTGAATGATTTAATCTTAATTAGTTTTTATATTATAAAAAAATATTTATTGATCAAACAAAATGTTAAAATCATTAAATAGTTATCACTTCCATCGACCACTTAGAGATAATTGACTTTCATGATAAGTCCTAAGTAATAATAAGTAATTTGGAATGACTTTCCACTTTCGCTTTTGAAACTATGCATAATTTTACATAGTTTTTATCAATAGCGATTTTGGAACCAAATTTAAGGATTTTCATTTCAAAATAGATTTAGAAATGATCTTAAGGTAAATTTAAATATTACGTTATTAGAATAATTTTTAATGATGTGATTTGGTCATATCATACACTCGAAACTGTCACGGATTTTCGAGTAACTTTAATTATTTTTTTCCAAACCCAAGGGACCCAGATATCATTTCCGAAGGAATTCGATGCGCTGAACACGATTTTATAGTCAAAATTCATGACTTTCTGATGAATTTCGGAGAAAAGTGATATTTTTGTGTGAAAACGCCCAAATATGGGTCAAAACTGATTTTTTCCTAAATTTTGTCCAAATTTATCATTTTCTTAAAATTTTAAGGCGCTGTCACTAGTAAAATTTACACATGATCTCGATATTTCTCAAAAAAACTTCTATTTGGGTGAAAACTGGCCCAAATATGGGTCAAAACTGATTTTTTCTTAAGTTCTGTCCTAATATATAATTTTTGTAGTATTTTGAGGAGTTGAACACGATGCCAATAATTAGTAAAATTTACCCAAGATCTCGATATTTTCCAGAAAATCCACTATTTGGGTGAAAATTGGCTAAAATACTACGAAAATTATACATCGTGTCCGGGAAAATGTGGGAAATCTCTTGGGTGCAGATAGAACATGAAAAAATAAGAAAAATAAGTTCCTATAAAATTTTTTCGTAACGGGCCCTCCCTCCGGAGATATGTGTCCCTGAAGGACGCCGCTGGAAATAGGTTTTTCTTGAATAATTTTTAAAGTACTTAATATAATTTATTAAAAATTTTATTTGATGAACAGTAAGGACCTCTTAAAATAGTGTCCTTGAAACATATTTAGCTTTTTTAGTTTACAAGGGGCGGGCTAAGCTTTATAACTTAATGCCTAAATTTTTAACATGCGTATGATAAAGACTTTAAAATAATAAATCTGGGTAGCTTCAACCTTAGACTACAGAAAAGGTACTCTTTTTTATTGTCGATCAAATGAACCGTTTACGAGAAAAATAATTGGTAAAATTAATTGTGAATTAATTTTGAAATATGGAATACACGTTTATTGAGAATGCAGATATGCATCTCATGAATGGTCTTGAGTCTTGCAATGCTTTACGAGCCAAATATCACGACAGATTTTCTAATCGTGCTCTGCCAAACCAGAAGACATTTCAATGAGTTGACCAACGTCTAAGAAAGAATGGTGGGCGATTTCAGTTAATAAGGTAATATATATTATTGACTTTCTTCATATTTGTAGGAAAATTTGGAAAAAATTGTACTATGCTGGTCTGAGAAGAACCGTACGTAAGCCGCAATTAAAGGAAAATATTTTAATTGCTGTAGAAGACACTCCATCAACGAGCACTCGAAAACTATCAACACAGTTTAATACATCGAAAAGAATAGTACGTGAAGTTCTTCAAGAACAGCTGTTATATCCATACCATTTGCAAAAAATACATGAACTGATTCCTGAAGATTTTCCTCGTACAATGTAGTTTGCAAACTGGCTATTGGATCAGCATTCAGCAACGAAATAATGTAAACTTCATTAGCACTATTCTTTTCACGGATGAAGGTTTTCCAAAAATGGTATCATCAATTTACACAACACACATGTACGAGTATGGGCTGATGAAAATCTTCATGCCACTATTGTTTCGCATCATCAACATCGGTTCCAATCTATTAACATCTGGGCAGGAATCATTGGCAATTTTTTTATTGGTCCATTCATATTGCCGGAACGATTGAATGGACAAATTTATTTGGAGTTTCTTCAGAACGCTTTTCACGATTTAATAGAACACTTAACAATTGAAACC
Organism: Anoplophora glabripennis; assembly: GCF_000390285.2. Taxonomy (NCBI): domain Eukaryota; kingdom Metazoa; phylum Arthropoda; class Insecta; order Coleoptera; family Cerambycidae; genus Anoplophora; species Anoplophora glabripennis. Next base: position 263,845 of record NW_019416652.1, read on the forward strand.
CGCCGTAACATGTGGATACGTCATGCACGATGGGGCACCACCTCAGTTCAGCGTTGGTGTGCGGGAGCACCTGAATAACGTCTATCCAAACCGTTGGATAGGTCGAGGAGGACCTATTGCCTGGCCTCCTCGATCTCTCGACCTAACGCCTCTGGATTTTTACCTGTGGAACACCTTAAACAATTGGTGTATTCCACTCTGGTCGACACTAGGGAGGAACAGAGAATCAAGTTTCATTGTGATGTGTTCAGGAACAATGCTGGGTTATTGTGGCGAATACAACACTCCTCAATTCGTCGTGCCCGCGAGTGTATCAGACTTCACAGAGTGCCTCCTGGTACACCACTGCGTTTTTTTAAATTTTGTATTTTTTCGGATTAAACATTTTACAATGAAACTTTTCTGTTTTTTGAATGACTTTCGTTTCGCACTTTGTTGTCGAGAAAAAAATATAGAAATTATGGCCCTTTTTATTAAAAATAAAACATGAATTCGTTTATTATTATTTTTCTCGTAAACGGTTCATTTTATCGACAATAAACAAGAGTACTTTTTCTTTAATCATAGGTTGAAGCTACCCAGATTTATTATTTTAAAGTCTTTATCATACAGGGTGTTAAAAATTTAGGCTTTAAGTTGTAAAGCTTAGCCCGCCCCTGGTATACTAAAAAAGCTAAATATGTTTCAAGGGCACTATTTTAAGAGGTCCTTACAAGTGTCCATCACATAAAATTTTTATTAAATAATATTAAGTACTTTAAAAGGTATTTAAAAAAAAAACGATTTCCAGCGGCGTCCTCCAGAGACACATAAGAGACACGAAAAATTTTTATAGGAACTGGTCATCTTTTCATGTTCTATTTACACCCTAGAGATTTCCCACATTTTCCCGGACTCCCTGTATATTTGGACAAAACTTAAAAAAAAATCAGTTTTGGGTCAGTTTTCTGAGAAATCTAGAGGTCATGGGTAAATTTTATACTAATGGCATCGTGTTCAGTGCCTCGAAATACTACAAAAATGAAACATTTGGACAAAATTAAGGAAAAAATCAGTTCTGACACATATTTGGGCCAGTTTTCACCCAAATAGAGGATTTTCTGAGAAATATCCAGGTCATGGGTAAATTTTACTAATGACGGCGTACTAAGCACCTCAAAATACTAAATAAATTATATATTTGGACAAAATTTTATCGAAAAATTTCACTTTTCTTCGAAATATTTTGAGTACAGTATCTTGTTCAGCGCATTGAATTCATTCGGAAAAGATATGTGGGTCTCTTGGGTTTCGACTTGTTTCTTTGTCTGCCTGGGTAATTTATCAAATATCAGATCATGTTGATTTTATTTCTGAGATACAAACGTACCTAATCATTATATATTTTAAAAATATTGATAATTTCATATTTATAATTTTAATATTTATGTATAACAATAGAATTGTTTCAACTTGGGTTAGTAATCGATTTTATACATGACGAGAATGCATTTATTTAATGGAATGTTGAATGTTGTCTCTATATAATTTCCTTATCTACAATTATGTTTTGTTCGACTATCAAACGCGAATAGCTAAAGAAACACAATTTAAAATGGTTTTATACATTTTACAGATACAAAAGGTGAATAGGTGAAGGCTCTTGTAGAGAGAATAATATGCAGTCTTTATTGTCGATATTATTATAAAGGTATAATTTCTCTGAAAAAGACTCAGTGTTCATTTTAAACAATAGTTACTTCCCCTATACCTGAGTGATATTATTGACAATATTTATTTAATTTTATGTTCAATAGTTACCTACATGGTGTCTAAATATATGCAAAATATTTACCTTCTAACAATTAATCAAAATAATGCATTAATTTCAAAGCAGATTTTGCATGACTAAATGTGTATGCTACATTTCTAGAATATGTGTATTCAACAACATCTTCTGAAATTATTCACAATTATTAAACTGATCTAATTTTTCTGACTTGCAAATTTATAAGTGACTGATGTCAGTTTTTCGTTTTATTGATATTTAAGTACATTCAATAATAAAGTATTCTAATCAAAACAATATTTTTGTAAGGAACACAATATATTTCTACATATTTGGTTAGAACTAAACAGTACTATAAGTATTTGTAAGTTTATAGCAAATAGTGAAATAAAGTCAAACATGCTCCTTAAATCTATATGTTAGAGAAATGCTTATTATCCTGACAGTCTTAATTAAAAATCTATTTCTACTGCGTTGCATTTGCGTTGTCCAAAAAATAAAAAATCTTTATTTATGCTTCCAAATCAATTACGTCGCCTTCAAAGTAATCCCCACCCGATACAATGCACTTATGCCAACGTTTTTGCTAACTCTTGAAACAGTTTGAATAGTCCTTTTCCGGTATGCCCTTCAATGCTTTCGTCGTTTTCCGCCTTTCCGTCTTTTATTTCCTCGATCGAGTCGAAACGGTCTCCACGGAGTAGTATTTTGAGTTTAGGGAATAGCCAGAAGTCACTCAGTGCAAAATCAGGCGAATACGGTGGTCGCAGAACGATATGAGTTGAATTTTTGGCGAAATGGTCTCGAATTATCAGTGCTGTGTGAGTCGGTGCGTTATCATGATACAAAAACCAAGAGTTGTCTGTACATAATTTCGGAATTTTGCGGCAAATACCATCACGCAAACGACGCATAACACTCAAATAATATTCCTTGTTAACAGTTTGGCCGGTTGGAAGAAATTCATAGTGCACTACGCCACGATAATCAAAGAAAACTGTCAACATGACCTTGATTTTTGAATGTCTGGCATGTTTTTTTCGGTTTTGCTTCACCATTTGTACGATATTCACCTGATTGATCGGTTGTTTCCGGGTCGTAAGCGTAGATCCAAGTCTCGTCTCCAGTTATAATGTGTTTCATGACGTCTTGGTAGTCAAAAATCATTGTTTCACAATGTTGACAACGCGACGCTGTTTTTCCAAAAAGTTTTTGGAACCAAACGAGATTGAACGCGTCTAAGGAACAACAAATCCTTTAAAATGGTAATTACCGAACCTTTTGAAATGCCAACATTATCAACAAGGTCTCTTGTTGTTAAACGACGGTTTTCCAGCACAAAATCTTTGATTTGATTAACGTGTTGTTCATCAGTTGACGTTGATGGACGTCCGGGACGCTATCGTCCTTAACGCTTTCTCTGCCTTCTTTAAAGTCTTTGTACCACTTGTAAACATTTTTTTGCGACAACACTAAAGGCCTTTTGTAACATCCTCAACGTTTTTGCGGCAGAATATTTATTCCGCAAATAAAATTTAATGTAAATTCTTTGCTCAACAAAATCAGACACAATGAAAATCGATAAACTCACTGTCGAATGTTTACGTAAACACAAGCAGCTCTGCAACAATTGAATATATTGACTTGAAACTCTGAGTAGATATCCAGGACAGTAGTACAAAAAAAGCCAGTGCTCGTACGCACGCCACCGTTAGAGCTAAAAATTATGTTTTTATTGAAAAACATGCCCCTTTATTAACTATAACTACGTACTAAATACCACTGAAATATCTCAAGCGGTTTCGAAAATATTTATTAATTTCCTTCTTTTTCTGAAAATTTTAACATCTCGTATTTCCGCAACAGAATACTTTTGGACCATAGTTTATGAAGCAAACTATCATTAATTTTCCATGTAGAACCACACCCTTAAATATTCCCATATCATTAAGGAACACTCTGTATATGTTCGAAATCTTTTAATAAAAATGCTCACTGCAAATTCCTTTGTTAATAAGATTAACAACATATTTTCGATAGCACCATCCAACATCTAATCCACTTTTTCTTAACTGAGGATCTTTTGAAAATGTGTGAAAACTAATTGATTCACCAGTTTCTTTTTCCCACTTTACGACACTACACACTATCCACACTACAAATTATAACTTGACGTAGTTTTAGATATAAGTTTGTGATTTCAATAGTACTTAAAAAAATAATCTAACAGTAAAAAAAAACCACGAGAACAACAATTCCTATGATACACGACACATGGAAACTCCAACACTACAGATCAAACTGAAATTTGAATATTTATTAGTAAATACAGTGTGTCCCAGAAGTAACGCAAAAAAATAGTATTCTATTTTGTGTTACGTTTTCACAAAAACGCTAAAACACGTCAATTAGTAAATAGAAATTGTCGTTTTGTCACGTTGCTTAAACCTTTTTTGCGCGATGTTTCATAAACTTATGACGTCATCGACATTTTTTTTAAATAGCACTAACTAATTTTTTTAAGCATAAATGAATAGCCCTTCTGAAGGGAAATGCGTCGATATAGGGTTTGGCCTACTTTACTTTGACAGGTCCGGAAAAAAAGCCAACGATTGGAATGGACATGATTTGAAATAACAACAAAAGATCACAAACTGATGCGAGAACAGTGCCACAGGAAAAAATGGGAATTTGTAGATGTTTTGTGTTTTGGGCACTTCTATGGCATATGACTGATGATAAATGATGATCACTGATGAATGATGATGCCTAACGAAGATAACTGATAATGACTGATGATGATGACTGATGATACTGACGGATGATAAATGATGATGGCTGATGAGACTGACGCTGAAGGTGATGATGAGGATGAGGATGAAGATAAATATGACAATAAGGATGATGATGATGAGGATGACGATGATGACGAGGAAGAAGATGATGATGGTGGTGATGATGGTGATGATGGTGATCATAGTGATCATGGTGATGGTGATGGCGATGGCGACGACAACGGCGACGGTGAGGGCGAAAGCGGGGCGACGGCGAAGATGAGGACTATGACGATGGCGGTGGCGATGATGATGACGATGACAATGATGATGACGATGGCGATGACAGTGTTGATGAGGACGACGACGATAATGATGACGGTGGGACAATGACGATGATGACAATAATGACGACGACGATGGAGGTAATGACGATAACGATGACGGTAATGTCGATGACGGTAATGTCGATGACGATGACGACGATGGCGCTGATGACGGTAACGTTGATGACAATGATGATGATGGCGATGACGATTAAGATGATGATGATGCACGATGTTTAGAAAAATATTTATCAGCCGGCGGGGAATGCCGCAGGCACGAGCGAAAGTTTAAGATGGCTAATACCGGCTTGTACTTTTCTAGTCAACATTTTAACTGACATTGCATTACCTTGAGTATTTTATAAATTATATTCAGGGTGTTCTTCCATAACTTCTATTTGTAAAATTGTAATAATAGGTAGGTATATGGAAATATACATGTGTCTACTGTTTTTACTGAATCAGCCTTTTCTTAATATCTTCAGAATAAACCAGGGACACCTTGTACACTGACAGCTTTTCCGTTGTACCGTTACTGAGAGAATCATTGTGCTCGGTGCTCGAACTGTTTTACTAGGGAAATGCACTAAACAATTAATTGTCTTATGTAATTCTCTGTGAAGCTCACCTAAGGCAAGGTAGAATCAAAGTCGTCAAAAGGAGTAGGCTGCCAACAAACTGCTGATCCCCTTTGCACCACTTCCCCCATAAACTGATGACTGACGTCATTTACTATACAGGGTTATTCAGGTTTAATCTGGATAACTCCAGGAATCAATATAACAGATTAAATTAATGTTTATTCATTAATAAAACAGAGAAAAACGCCTATCTTTGTACTGTCGATGTCGCTGCGGGATTGTCGGATTCGGAGATATCAATTTTAACGTTTCCATCGATGATGGAGTTTGTTTTAAAATATTCTTAATCCCGCATTAGTTTGTTATATTTGATCTATTAAAAGGAGAGGGCGACATAGAAGAGGACTAACGGCGCGACACGACATCGAGAAGCCTTTCGTCCGGTAAATGGGCCCTCAAAAACGTCAATTGTTAGAGAAACAGTAACCTAAGCGCGTTAATATGTATATATCGGTAGATTATGAAATCTCTCTAAAATTAAAAATATTGAATTTATTCGATCTAATGTATTAAGAAAAGTTTCTCGTGAATGTTTGAATACATAAGTATAATTAAATTTAGTTTACGCTGAGAAAATGTAATTGTTTTGCAAATACATGAACGATAAGGATCTAGGTGAAGTGTGATACCCTCTGGCCTAACTATAAGCTTACGAATATTTATGTTAAAAACATATTTAACAAATGCCAAATTCGGTAGAAATTATTCTATTTGGTACAGTCTAAGATAATACCGTGTATAATTATGAATATATTTGAAATTTCATACAAACTGTGGGGTACAAAAACACTTGTCAAGTGATATGATTGAGACTCACTAATATAGAATTAGAAATGTGCGAATAATTCGTTATTATTAAACCGATATTACCTAAATATGTAATAATTATTTTTATTATTCATTTAGCATATTCAGCTAGTGGTACCTGAAAATAACTAAAAAGACTAAGCTGAGACAAATAATTATAAAAGAGCAGCTGTAAACCAGATTTTGTTAAAATTGTTTTATTACATTAAATTATTCTAATTTTAAGCGTTCTCTAGTTATGCAAACATGTTTCAGAAGGAGTTATTGAATAATAATGTATAAAAATCAAAATGAGTATACGCATAGAGTTCATGTACGTAATTGATGTGCATTAAGTTGTATGCTATTGTTTCTCGATATGTATTGTAGGCTGACAGCAAAAAATCTGATACCTTGAAGAAGATCGAAAAACTCGATGAATTTCCTAGTGAATTCGAATGTTGCTTTTGCACTACCAAGGTAGTATGTACTCTGTTCAGTGTAATGCTTAATATAAACTGCTTCTGCTTATCAGTCACCCTCAATAATCAGAACAGATACTTAATAGACAGTTTGTGCATGAGCATTCAGAAGAGAGCACTTACCAAATTGTGTTTCAAATAATTACCGCAGTTAGGTATAGCCAAAATATATATCAATATTAATTTGACACTATATACTAACATTTATACATTGTTTTACTAGTTAAATATTACACTTTCTTACTTACACTTTCTCTTTATTATTTATTTCATATAAATATTATTACAATTATTGTAATATTAGACAACATATAAATTTTCTGAATTTTGTTAACTAATGTAACATTAATTTAGAGTCTTTCTAGATAATTAGACTGCCAATCTCAAATACTGGTAGTTATTCATATTATTTTTATTTATTTATAACTTATCTAGTGATAATCCCAAGTGTTTAGTGAATTTTACATATTATTTATAGGGAAACATGACTATTATTATTGTACGTAATGCAACGTATATTAGGGTCGAAATAAGACAGTCTAACTAACCAATTTATCTTTATCCGAAATTTAAAACATCTTGTCCAATTTAAATCAAATTTGATATTCTAGTACTTGTGCAGAGATATTATTTTCTGACATAGTAATTTGGTTCTTAATTTCATTTACGGAAATGAGAAAATACATTAAATTTGCTCATATATTTTTTCAAGTGATTTTTCAATTTCAGTTCTTATTATATTATAAAAGTAAGGGTTTCCTTGATATCTTTTCCTCCTGTCATTTTTTTTGCATTCCTAATGGTTTTCGGGTATTTAATTATTTTATTAGTCATCATCAAAACATTTTCGGTACAAACCTTAATTAAGACCGGCCAAGAAAAAAAAAAGTTATATGAACTTTACATGCGGCATATGATTTCCTGTGTATTTTTGCCTCCTGAACACGAATCCACAGTCTGTTTTGCTCCATATGCCGTATGTCAAGATCTCGTCACTTCCTTTTCTCCATTTTACTGAAGATTTTTAGCGATTCTCTGAAGGTATTCAGCGATTTACGGAAAACTGAAGGGTGATGGAGCAAAACAGACTACGGATTCGTGTTCAGGAGACAAAAATAAACGGAAAACCGTATGCCGCATATCAAGATCTCGTCACTTCGCAAATTTCGTCCTTTTTCTGAATATCTTCAGCGATTTTATGAAGACTAGAGGATTATGGAGTAATTCTGACAACGGATTCGGATCCAGGAGATAAAATGACGTCGAAAAACGTGTCACGTGTTAAGATCTCGTCACTTCCTAAATTTCTCCATTTTACTGAAGATTTTTAGCGATTTTCTGAAGGTATTCAGCGATTTACGGAAAACTGAAGGGTGATGAAGCAAAACAGACTCTGAATTCGTGTTCAGGAGACAAAAATACACGGGAAACTATATCTCGCATGTCAAGATCTCGTCACTTTTTCGCCCTTTTTCTTTTCTGAAGATCTTCAGCGATTTTTTGAAGACTAGAGGGTTATGGAGTAATTCTGACAACGGAAAACTTGTGCCACGTGTTAAGATCTTGTCACTTCCTAAATTTCTCCATTTTACTTTAGCGATTTTCTGAAGGTATTCAGCGATTTACGGAAAACTGAAGGGTGATGGAGCAAAACAGACTATGGATTCGTGCTCAGGAGACAAAAATACACAGGAAATTATATGCCGCATGTAAAGTTCACATAACTTTTTTTTCTTGGCCAGCGTTATCATCAAAAACGAAATAATGCTTTGTGTAGTTCAGGAACTTGTATTCGAATAGTCTTTCACGAAAAATGTTGGAAATAATATCCATTTTTAATAATAATAAAAAATAAAAAAAATTAAAATTATTGGTACCTTGTGACTATTAAATTTGATTCTCTTTGATTGTTCTTATTTGAAGAGCATTAATTCAGCCGAATTTTTTAATAATAAATTATTATAATCATGAGGCATACTTAATAAAAATATAATAGCGAAAAACTTGACGAAATATTTATGATAAAGTAAGATCTAAAGTTAAACTCTCTTGAAAAAAAATATGAATTAATTTGATTAGGAATGCGGGAGTTTTCCCAATTTCTGTAAATACAATTGCTTCAGTTACTACGTTAAGAGTAAATAGAAGGACTGGCACACCAAATTTCAATTAAACTGGACATTTTGCAAATATTTGGGAACAACTAAAACATTGTATAGAGATCAGGTAAGTTTAGTCAAATCATCTTATTTTGACACCTAGAATCTGTGGTAGTTCCATGTCCACGAAATATCAAGACGCGTTTTATACAGATTGTTTGACAATGTCGATCAAATTCCTAAAACTAATTTCTCTGGAGAATAACATGAACTAAATGCAAAAACAACTGAAAATCGTATTTACAAGATATTTAAATTAAAAACTAGCATATTGATGAGAATTAAAATGTACGAAAACCGAACTAGCTGTTTATTAGATATTGCTGGTCGGAACATTAGTCCACAGAGTAGTTATTTCCGCCGTACACAGTATATTAATAAATAATAGTGATAGGGGACCGTTCTGGACAATTAATTGTTTAAATCCATTTTCTCAAAAAGAATGTACAGTTTTAAATAAATAAAAATATAAAATAAAAAAATAAATAAAAGTTGTGTCATTTGGTCCATAGTCTTATTTAAAATTTGTGAGGTTAGGGCTATTGAAAGTGAGGAGTGATATTGTCACGTTTGATTTTTTAATTAATGGTAAGCAACTTACTCTGTGGGCTACAGCTCCATCCAGCATTGAATTATACTCGCAACCTCTAGTAAACAGCCAATATCATTCTTGAACAACAGACATAGACCGGTTTCGAACTCATTAGTTTTTATCAGCATGCCATAGGTGAGACGACCTAGGAACGATCTAACTATTTGGATGACATATTTGATGTTAAAATGAACGGATATATTGTGCTGGAACATACAGGACCAGTAAATAAATAAGAATTTGATACAATGAGAAATGTCAAACCGAAAAAACCCAAATGACAGAATTTAATACCCAAAAAGTTAAATCTATAGAAAACCCGCATGGAGATGAAATAAATGAGCTAAAATAATACATGTACATGCAAAAAATATAACAAGAAAGTTTATTTTGAATAAAAATTTAAATAATAATGTTGACAGCTAACGATGAATATAAACAATTACTTATTTTGTAATTGAAAGGGATATTAATTGGACAATTTGCTCAGAGGTGAAAAACATACAAGCTCACTTTCTGCAACACAAAGCATAGAGTTGAATTTAATTTCCACAAATATTTGGAAAAAAATCCACATTGCACTTTAGATATCGGAAATATCAAAATGTTTCTTAATACAGCATGTAATAACCAAAGTTTCCATATCAAAACCATCAAACTAGCTTTTCAGTAAAGATTACAGTGGTACTCTGCAATAAAGCTAAAAAAAAAGAAAGCAAATTTTGATGACTGTCATATACATATAAAAACTATGAAATGTTTCAATAAAAGAATGGAAGAAAGATAGTTGTAAGATTTGCAAAAAGTAGTTATTAGGACAGTAGGTATTAAGTTTCCATATAGTGTAGAATTTCTAGAATATTGCCAGAAAAATCCATGATAGTCATTTGTTGGGCCTAAATTTATTTAAGGACAGCGAGAAATGCCTTGAAGTCAGTTGAGAATCAGGGTAGTTTGAGTCAAGTTTCAGGCGAGTTGAAACGCTGCTAAAACAAAATAAATCTGCAAATTTGATTGTAGTGAATAATAACCTAAAAAACTTAGATTACCTATTACAAAGTGATCAATTTATATAAAAATAAACAAACAAGTTCACCAAAGATATACCTACAGTAGAACCCAAAAGGAGGTGAGAAAGTCCAATTGAAAGTTATCAAGAAAACACCTCCACAAAACTTGGCTTACTGGCACCTGTCAAAGATTCGAATTAGAGATAGAAATTGCAGACAAGAATTAGTATGCAACTTTCAATGCGCTTATCTCGAAGAATTGGTAGTAGAGTAGTTTACCAAACATTGTAAAATAAGTGGATTCAAGATACCTAGTGGATGTAAAATATTCAGTGGCTTAAACAAGTACCAGGAGGAAGTAATATACTCAGCAGCTCAAAAAGCAAGAGGACATACATCATAGACTAGTAAAAGTGAGTTAAAATAAGAATTAATGTTTGTAAATTAATAATAATAATAATAATAATAATAATAATAATAATAATAATAATAATAATAATAATAATAATAATAATAATAATAATAATAATAATAATAATAATAATAATAATAATAATAATAATAATAATAATAATAATAATAATAATAATAATAATAATAATAATAATAATAATAATAATAATAATAATAATAATAATAATAATAATAATAATAATAATAATAATAATAATAATAATAATAATAATAATAATAATAATAATAATAATAATAATAATAATAATAATAATAATAATAATAATAATAATAATAATAATAATAATAATAATAATAATAATAATAATAATAATAATAATAATAATAATAATAATAATAATAATAATAATAATAATAATAATAATAATAATAATAATAATAATAATAATAATAATAATAATAATAATAATAATAATAATAATAATAATAATAATAATAATAATAATAATAATAATAATAATAATAATAATAATAATAATAATAATAATAATAATAATAATAATAATAATAATAATAATAATAATAATAATAATAATAATAATAATAATAATAATAATAATAATAATAATAATAATAATAATAATAATAATAATAATAATAATAATAATAATAATAATAATAATAATAATAATAATAATAATAATAATAATAATAATAATAATAATAATAATAATAATAATAATAATAATAATAATAATAATAATAATAATAATAATAATAATAATAATAATAATAATAATAATAATAATAATAATAATAATAATAATAATAATAATAATAATAATAATAATAATAATAATAATAATAATAATAATAATAATAATAATAATAATAATAATAATAATAATAATAATAATAATAATAATAATAATAATAATAATAATAATAATAATAATAATAATAATAATAATAATAATAATAATTATTCGTTTTTTACAATTAAAATTAAATTATATACATACATACAGGGTGTCACCTAATGAATATTACATACCAAGGAAAGTCACCACCTTGACGGTTTGGAAATGCTTGATAGCATCAGGAAGTTCTTGCCGAAGGAAATCCAAATAATTTTGGCCATTCAGCCTTACAGGTAGAGCAACATAAAATTTCCTATAATTTTGCACCAGAGGTTAACTGAAAATTCGTGTTTGAAGTGATGATCGGTTCAAATCGGTTAACTGGGTTCTGAGGAGAAAACAAGAAATAAAAAAAAACTTTAACACCCTGTATTTTTTTTGCGACATTTTTCGTTTAAGCAAGTTTGGTTAAATCGACATCATTTGGATAACATTCGTTAGGTGACACCCTGTATATATAGTATACAGTGTGATCCATTTGAAACCGTGACACCCTCATAAAATTTTTATTTACAGGGCGATTTTGACCATTTTTTTTAATTGTAGATGGGAGAAAAGCGACTAAGTGCCATCCTTTTTATTCAAAAACCAACGCCTACCACTACCAGATCATTTTTGTGGGGTGAAAATTGAAGAAACCATATTAGAAACTTCAAGATGACAGGACTCGGGCTGTATGTCATGTTATAATATTATAAATGTTTTCGTATACAGTCGTATTTCACTTTTTATTTCAAGGGTGGATGAAGAGATATAAATCAGTAAGATCAGCACAATTGGCAATTTGACTGTAGAATAATTAATGTGCAATATTTTTTATGGAATTTAATATAGGCTCATTTTAAGGGGCGCTTAATTCACCGGCGTACTCATATTTTTTCTAAAAAAATCGCTAATATGGTTTCTTCAATTTTTATCTTCCAAAAATGATCTGGTAGGCCTTGGTTTTTGAATAAAAAGGATGACACTTAGTCGCTTTTCTCCCCTCTACAATTAAAAAAATTATCAAAATCGCCCTGTAAATAAAAATTTTATTAAGGTGTTCCGGTTTTAAATGGGACTATATATAACTTGTTAATATTAGTTAGAAGTTTGTTATTTAACTTAGACAGTCGTCTAATTTTTTCACAACTTATTTTATATATAAGTTTATACGGGCTGTCTCATAATAGTATGTCTTTGTAAGGGTGGATCTCGCATGATTTTAAGTAAAAAAGTTCATATAAACATATGTCCGTAAATGCTTCGTTACGGGGTGTTAAATTTTTTATAATTTTCCTATTTTTTTCTTTGTGTCTCTCACAGTAGAGATATGTAGCTCAAAAGACGTACCGTAAGAAAGTTTGGAGGGCTGAAAAGAGGCCCGACCCCAAAAAAAGTATCACCCTGTAGATCGTGACAACTAATAGCAGGGCTAATGATGCAAGTAATCTAAGTCAATTTAAATTCCAAATTTGAGCTACACATCTCAAAAACTGTGGGAGATCCAAGAAAAACAAAAATTATTGATATTTTAACATCCTGTACCGTGGTAATGAAGCAAAGATATCTTACAATTTTTTGCTTGTGAGAGAAATCGCTTCTGAGAAAAAGTCTACGAGAATAAACAAAGTAAAAAATATATATTATAGCTTTATTAACACAATAACATCCTGTACGTTCCATAACAATATATTTTTTATGCAAGGTTTTTGTTTCATTCATATTTTGGAAACATCTTTTACTTTTATCATATGCAAAACGATTAATGTAAAAATCATGAACAAGTTACGAAAACAAAAAGAGTAACTATTTTCGAAGTACATTAAACATGAAATATCGTACGCATATTTTATATTCTTTCAATTTAATTTGTAATATCCTGTAATATGGTATTGAAGTATGTTATATAATAATTTAATTTACTAATTATTGTTGAGTATAACAGTTAAGTGCAGAGGTACACTATTATATTTCGTTGTAATTCAAGACCTGGGAAAAATTCCCGTTGTCAACGGAAAATGTATTTTTCTCCAACCGTCACAAAACTATGACATTTTTTGACTGTCAGAAGTCTCTAAGGTTGACATTTTCCTAACTGAGAAAAAAAAATGGTATCTTAGCAACAAAAGTATTCACTTTTAATCCAAGGAGCTAATGTTGACACTTAATCCTTAGATTAAAAGTGTTAATTCAAAGCATAAATTAATAATAATTAAATGGGGGGTTTCGGTTGGAGAAAAATAGCATGTTTTATTCAGATTAAAAGTGTCTTTTTTGTCTCATAATTTTACATCCGCTCGGCTAATACAAAATTTGCTCGCCACAAAAGTAACACTTAATCCCAATATAACATATACTATTTGTAACATAATAAATTACGAAAAAGTGTTCATATAAATACATACAAATACATATAAATATGTATGTTCCCGCAACCGCACAGGGTGTGAAAAATTTATGAAAAAAAACTTGTAAATGACATTTTATTTAATTAATTAATTATTAGATACTATTGATTATTTGATACTGTGATTATGTGACAATAAATATCTAGCTAGCTGTACATAATTCATAGCATTATACATTGCATTTTTGTCTCAAAAAACTATGAATCCTGGAACATGTAACATATTTTTTCTTAAATTTTAACGTACTATATCTCGAAAACCTAGTGTTGGTGGACACGTGTTTATATGAAGTTTTTTTCTTAATCTAATAAAATTTGACAAATATTTTAGTTACTCTGCCTTGAATAAATAAAAAAATATATCATTCTATCAATTCAGAAAATTTATATTGCTTTGCTTAAGAAACATTTCGGTTATTATAAAAGAAAGATTTCTGGATTTTCGGATGTAGACAAAATGTCATATAATACTTCCTTTTATATGGATAAATCTCATCACATTTCTCTCCGAAAGGGTAGACTAAAACTATTATACTATATCAAGTAATAAATTGACTAAATGTATGAACAAAATTGGACTCTTTTATTACTTTTAAATTATTTAATATTATCTATTCAATGAGATATAACAACCATTATTCATTCAGAGAATTTGCCTAACGAGCCCCTAGGGTTAGTGGTGTAAATCGATATAAAATATATTTATTTAATTAGCAATAAACCATACGATAGCCAAACCAATTAGTTTTCATTTAACACAAAATTAAAAAAAACAAGGTGTATGGAAATAAAAGATAAAATAGGGAGATGAGCATAACTATTATGTAAATTCTAACAAAAAAAATGGAAATGTCATATATCGCTTTAGTGGGTTGCACCATTTTGAACAAAAATTGATTTTACAATTTTATTATAGTAGGTACATGCTGCAAATATGTGAAACAGAATACAGTCCAAAAATTTGTGCTTGTATGTTTAAAAACAATCGATAATCAGTTTATACAAGGATATACAAACTTTTAAACTGACTATTCATAATTTGCAACGTATGCTATTAAAATGTAACATTGTGATCTGGATGACTGACCATGGTATTCTTATGTATTTTTCGACGCTGAATCTGAATACGAGTTCAAAAAATTCGAATACCCCTTAAATATTTGTGTAGAGCCAAAAACATCCCTTAAATAGAGATAAAGTTATAAATATCAATATCTTCTCTATTACTGCCAAGGGCTTCCCACGAAGGGGTTCACCTATTGTACTTCTATACTCTTCCGGACTAGGGTTTGCAATCCCGCATTCCGCGTTACAGCATTCCAGCAATTTCCCGCATGTCAATGAGACCTGCGGAATTCCCGCATTTGCGCGGAAATTCCCGCGCGGGAAATTTTTGAATAGAACACGTCCGTTTAGTGACATTGCGCGTGGCGCGCGCGAGCGCCCCGTTTGGTTTGCGTGATAACATCGATCAATCGAGCGAAGGAAAGGATTAAAATCGGCAGATCTTTGCATCATTCAAACAAATTCCTTGATTCGTTTGTTTATTTTTGAGAAAAAAAGTGTTTACAAAGTGAAATTTTATATGTAACTAATAGTTTTGTCTTCTTGAATGTTACTTTAATTATACTATACTGCCCTACTTCGGAAAAAGATCGTAAATGCAGTTTTGTGACAAATTGAGATAATTACATTTTCGAAATCTATATCGCATTATACTACCCATCTATAAATATCAAAAATATCGTTTTTGTTTCTTTAAATTTAAAAATTTGTACATTTTAAATTTCTAATATTGTGTCACTTAGCAGACTTATTACATTAAGAGGTACGTAGTATAAACGCCGCATGTGACCACATACGGATTTCTTCTCTAGCACAAGCGTTGAAATACGATGTTTTTAACAAATTAAATTCGTATGTGTTTACATGCGTTGTTTTAAATTAAACAACAATTAAATATTATTTGAAACACTATATATTAAAATTGTAAAATACCCTGCAAAAACATCGAAAATATAATGTATAGGATGTACATGTTCTGGTTCTTCCATTAATTTCTGTTGAAAATGTAGCACATACTGCACATACGGCATTTTTACCTAGCAAAACCTTAAATTTATTAAGACAAAACAACATATTCGACTGTGTTTTTATTGAAATTGCAATGTTTTCTAACATTCTTCAAATACATTAAAAAATATTTGTTTTTCGTGTGCCGTTACCGAAAAAATCAAGTTATTACCTTAATTAGTAAATGAATGACAGCCAAATGAAGTATACCTAATATCTCTTTGCAATTTTCTCTAAACTGTCATATTCCGAAGTAGGGCAGTATATTGTCGATGTATCTAGCAAATATTTTTTTAGAAATTGTTACTACGATTAAATTATTAACCTAACCTAGATGTTTATAAATTTAGTAATTTATCAGCAACAAGTACGTTAAGTAACTAGAGACATAATAATATCTATGTAAAAATAACAAAAGTAACATATTATTGATGCGTTGATTTCTGTTGATTCTTAGTTAATAAACATAGTTTTTAATGTATATAATGCTTATCTGTTGATTTTTAAATACCAAGAATTATTTATATATCATTTGATTAAATGTAAACATTCCACAATAATAGCATTATTATTTTCATATATAAATATATTTTTAAATCTCTTGCGGGAATTACAGCGGGATCCCGCTGTAAAGGTGAATTTACCACAAATTTCCAGCTGGAAAAAAAAGACTGCGGGATTGCAAACCCTATTCCGGACCTAGATCTGTGTCTTGAAATGTAAATGAGACATGGTGAATGGTGAACACAGACCAACCAACCCCCTAGAGGGGTGAAAACTACCCTCTGCTGGACGTGGTGGAGGATGTGGGAGATCAAATTTTTCTTGTATTTACTACGCAATGGTCGCAGTGCACTGAGGAGAACAGCCCTCAGCTGTTTTGCCCGTGTCTAAGGGGTGGAAACTAACTATTTTGTTCTTTTATTTTGTTGACTGTTGTTATTTCTTACATCGAATTTTGAAGGTGTGTTAGAAAAAGTGTGTCCAATTAAAGTATAGAACGCAGAGGTCGGATAAAAGGTTAAGGCAGATAAGGCGGAGCAAATGTTCGAGGATTGGATAAGGGATAACAGAAGGTGCATGAGAGCTCGATAAATTCCGCACTGAAAAAAATTAATCTTCCCATATCCTTCTGCGCCTTCCTGTTTCCCACTCATCGAGGAATGTTCTTTACCTGCTTTAAGGGTTGGTCTTCCTGGTCAATACCGTTAGCAGATTTCCCTTCTCTCAGATTAAAAAACGGCAGAGTGCATATTTCCGATCTTAAAAATATTCCGAATAGGTACTTCTTGTGAATTTAGGGGTGGTTTCCACCCCTTAGGCGGGTATGGGCAAAGCAGTTGAGTGCTGTTCTGCTCAGTGCACTGTGACTATTGCGCAGTGCTCTCCCACACCTTCCTCTACTCCGTCCAGCAGAGGGTAATTCACTCTTCTACGGTGATTGTTCTTTGGCTGTGTTCACCCTCCACCATGTCTCCATTGCATTCTCAAGCTAAAAGCTTTCATGACGCAGATCTATGTCCGGAAGGCTAAATGAGAGCACGAGGGTTGCAAAGTACCCGTTCGTACTGCTTTCCGTAATGATATTGATATTCAAAACTTTACCCCTATTTAAGGGATGTGTTTGCCTCTACACAAAAATTTAAGTGGTATACGAATTTTTTTGACATCGGATTTGGATTCAGCGTCGAAAAATACATAGGATTTTTTTGAGGGGCTGTGTAATCAGTAGGTACTCCTATTCTGCGTCAACATTAATCCAAATTTACAATTTAAAACAGAAAGTTATATATGTGATTTTTTTAATTTGCGACTCAAAAATCTCGAGAAATAAGCACTATTGATTATTTGATACTTTCGTAAATCTCGAGAAAAAAGCACTCTGCGAAAAATATGTCCATAATCAAAATTTTATTACTATACGGAGGAAATACATGTGAGTGCTAAAATTAGTCCCTCTCCTAGGTGAGTAACTTTGAAATTTTAACGGAGCATTTTTGTAGATATTTATTCTTTTCGTAAATTCCGGAAACTGCAGGAACTTTTTTTGTTGAATTGTTAATATCTGATCCGTCACTAGAGTTTGGTCAGGTATTTAAGGTATACCCTGTATATAACTTGAAAAAATACGACTCTTTTAAATTTCACTGAAAAATATTTTAGATAAAAATATGTTTGCCAAATAACGACCGGAACACTATCTGTTAATTATTAGATCACAACTGTAGATAGAACGGTAATAACACAGGCCCTAAAAGATTTTAATCCAACAACACGAATATACTTTCTCAAAGGATTTTGGTGCGCTGAATTCAAATCCGAGGTCCAAATATCTCAATTGGCTCTGATTTTCGAGATATTCTAACCTAAAAGTGCCAAAATCGTGATTTTGTGACATATTTGAGGTTATGTTACATGGAAAGTAAATTTTTCTGCTAAAACCATTGATGGGGTCTTAAAGTACTATACTTACCTTTAAAACGCACTTGGATTTATCCCGAGTAGTTTGACTTATTTCTCGAATTTTCAATACACTGACAACGCAGCACCACAAATCTAAATTCATCAGCACCCGGAAGTAATAATCTTACATGTTTTTGAGGTCGCTGATCACGAATTTGAACTCCAAAATATTTTATCACGTCAAAATTTGCATATTTTACGCATTTTATCAATCTGGACATTTACACGCAGAAGAGACTAATATGCTCAATCTCGAACTCATAGGGTTAGGGCTTAGGGTTTATGAGTTTGGATTTAAGCGTATTAGCCTCTTTTGCGTGTAAATGTATTTCCAGATTGATATAATGCGTAAAATATCGGCCATATATCGAATTTTTAGAATTTTTTTTAAGTTTATTGCAAAATTTGACGTGATAGAGCGTTATGGAATTCTGATTTATGATCACCGACCCCAAAAACATGTAAGATCCCTACATCCGGGTGTCGATGAGTTTAGGTTTGTGGTGCTGTGTTATGTGTGCTGTGTGCTCAAAATTTGAGAAATAAGTCAAACTATCAAACCTCAACATGCGATTTCTCAAAGATGAAAAATGATATCGGTATAAATCTAAGTGCGTTTTTAAGAGTAAGGCCCAGTACTTTGAAAGGTTTGATTAACTAATCAGGCGATTAAACTGTGATTATATTTTATAAAATAAATCAGAATATGTACAGTTTAATCGCCTGATTAGTTAATCAAGCTTTAACCGAGACTCAAAGTACCGGGCCTAAGTACTTTATGACCCCATTAATGGTTTTAGCAAAAAAATACTTATCCATGTAACATAACCTCAAATATGTAAAAAAATCGCGATTTTGACACTTTTAGGTTAGGATATCTCGAAAACCAGAGCCAATTGAGAAATTTGTTCCCCGGATTCGAATTCAGTGCGCCAAAATTCTTCGGAAAAGTACATTCTGGTTTCTGGGTTAGAGGGTCGGTCAAATTTTGTCGGCCTGTGTAATTGGTGTTACTATTTATCAGTTACTAAATGCATTATTCGATAGTCTTAAGAACAGAAATCATCATATTACCAGTCAGTATGTTAAGTGGGGTGAAATTCTAAGATTTCGAAGGCTTCTTTTTCAGATTCACTCGGTGAGCTGAATAATTTCAATAATTTGCTACTTTCTATCTATTTCATAAATCCAACACTAACTTGAAAGAAGCGTAAGCACCCAATCCGCTTTAGCTGTGTGTATAGAGAAGTTAGAACGAATTCACTACCTATTAAAATTTTCAACTGTTTCAGGATTCACCAACAGACGTGGGGTTTTAAGCACCAGCAATTTTCAAAGTTGGATATCCCTAGAACAGATGAAAAAATACAAGTACATATACTTAAAACAAGTTGTCATTTCTAGTTGGGTGGAAATTGTTCTTGGGTATTATCATTCCATATTTTGCTATATCCGAAAATTTAGTTTGATTTGGAACCATTTCATTTGTTGTCACAATAATAAAACTACTAACGAGCTTATTATTACATTATTTTAATTGAAGACATTAATATTATACTAATTTATCTTGAAATTGATACTGAATTTAATTCTAGGGAAAACATAACTGTTTATTTTTTATGAAGTTTATTAAGTTGGTATCTATTGGGTATAAAATAGAAGAATTTACAAAATTCAAAAATTACATATTTAACTAAGCATTATTATAATTACTCTTGAAATTGTGAGAACTGTCATTCTGATATTTCTTTTTTTTGTGGATTCATCCATTTTAGATAATTTCAGAAAAATATTGTAATGTCAGTTGAGCTGCGAAAGCTGTGCATTGGTAAAATTGTTGATAATTTTAAAGGTTTATTGAAAATCTCTACCATTCAGTTGTTTACGCTGGCTTTAGTCACTTGCATAAATTTTACTGCATGTTTTTTAATTATACTTTTTGCACTTTTTTAGAACAAGATATAATTCCTACATAAATAGATATTTCAACTCCACACATACATGCTAAAGAAAACGTTTCACACTGTCCATTTTTATATAGTACTTAGATGATGCTAAAGGAACAAAGGCAAATACATCCCAAAAATGTGTTTGTTCTTTTTCTACTTTCGCCCTATGAGTCTACATTCCTCTGGTATAAATTATTTTAGCATTAGTTACTTTCCGTTTATCTGGTGGCATTTTAAATCCAATAATATTTGTTTTCGTTATCGTTGTTGAATGAAGTTGTTTGTTTTTTAATTTTTACTCAATATTATATTTCGCATAAGAACCGACACAGAGCAGGGGCATCTAGGGGAACCCAAAATATGATGATTTAACGCAACTTACCTTTGTACTAAGCTGCTCCCCTGAGAAGTTATAGGTCTTGAAAGTGGGATTTCAAATTTAGAAAAAAAATCAATATCTCAGTTATACTTGAACTCAGAAAAACCAGATTTGGTACACGGTGGGAGTGTACCAAGAGCATTAATCGACAGTAAGTAGAGTTCAATCGAAGCATTTTAAAGGGTTGATACGGGATGATGCACCATTAAAATGTGACAGATTTTTTTAACACGTTGGCGATCTTAAAAAATTATTATTTTATTTTATTAATTCTAAAACTTTTCTTATTCTTGTTAGTTTTCAAAAAACTTTGTCGTTTTCAACAAAAACACGAATAACTAATAATACGTATTGTAACTGTTATTTAAAATCATCGAAAATTTAAAAGTTGGCTATAAATTTAAATGTCCAACTTAGCGATCAGGAAAAAGTAATTTAATTTTGTTTGCTGAGTGTTTTGAAAATGGCCGGGAAGCATGGGTGTAGCTAAGGGGGGCCAGGAGGTATTTACGGCCTACCCCAGAAGGCCCGGTGCCCAGAAAAACTCCTCAGAAAAAAGATCCAATAATTTCATATTATCATATCAGTAAGTTGCTGAGTGCGTGAGGTTTTTTTTTTTTTGGAGGCCTTCATAGAGCTTGCAGTCCTGGACCCGCCCCAAGCGAAAATCCTAGCTACGTCCATGAAGCGTTGAGGAATATCGGAGAAGATTTCCAAATCGTGTAATCCCCCATAGAGAAACAATTGAACGTGCTATGGCAATCGGGCACAAGACAAAGACTTACTTTGAATTACAGTTGAAGATGATCCACATATTAGTACTAGAATTTTATCTCGTCAATCTGGTATATTAGTCCAGACGGTATCTGTTTCAAAAAGTCTATATTTGG
Source organism: Anoplophora glabripennis (assembly GCF_000390285.2). Lineage (NCBI taxonomy): Eukaryota > Metazoa > Arthropoda > Insecta > Coleoptera > Cerambycidae > Anoplophora > Anoplophora glabripennis. The sequence continues at coordinate 285,860 of NW_019416652.1, forward strand.
GTGAATCGTATATCCGCGGAGATTTTTGGCATTGTGATTTTAAATATCACTAGAAATGAAAAATTTTCCATACGCATAAAAAATAAACGAGGGCTTAACTTTTGACGGTACAATATGTTAAAAAAAATTCGAAAAATGTCATATTTTTCTTCCTATTTAATTCTGTATCTTTTTAAGAGTTGATTTTAGGCGAAAATGGAACAGGAAAAAATGTTTGTAATTAAATTTTTTACGAAATATGACTAGTTACAAATCGAATGAATAATGATTATTATTGTAAAAATCGAAAAAATCGCCAAAAATAGGGTTAAAAAACATTACTTTTTAGGGAATTCTTTTGGGGTCTTTAAATTGGGTATAGGACCTTCATACTTGGCTCTTCATTTTACGCAGAATCATCATACCAAATTTCATCAAAATCGGTTCGACAGATTTTGCATAATAATTTTGCAATCCAGATTTTGAAAAAAATGTGCAAATTTTTTTAGGCCCTTAGATACTTGAAAATTTAATCACATAAGGGGTCTCAAGCTTTTAAATGCTTTTTCAAAAATTCGAATCCGTCAATTATGAGAGCTCTGAGCTTGTTTAAACATTGGTCGAACTTTTGTACTTATAAACAATTAGAATAACTTTGTGAATATTCAACCAAATCAAATTTTTTAAAGCAGGTTTTAAAAGTTATTGGAAAAACACTTCTTTAAAAAAAAACAGATCGATTGGTCAATTAGTTACGTAGTTATAGGCAATCAAATTTAACCGTGATTTACACTAAATGTACCTTCTGGGACATCTGGGCCAATTTTTCGAAAAATACCTTTGGTATTCCGAGTACTTACCAGGTCTAAGTTTACAATACATTTCTTCATTGGCAGCCTACTTTAAAACGTATTTAAAGTTATTTATGCAAGCGAGAAATTCAAGAAAATCGTACGGGTGGTGGTGGTGGGGCAGCAGAGAGCGCGGCCGCTTCGGCCTGCTCGAAATTGAATCGGCGAGTTCAAAAGCGCTACGCGCTTAAAAATTATTAATATCTCAGTTTCTAGAGGTCCGATTTTGATGATTTTTTTAAATCGATGTTTCGCGAGTTAAAAAAAAAACAATTTGCGCATTTTCAAATGCCTATCTTTAATAAATTATTGGTCTTTCAATAGTCTGATAATTATTTATCTTTAAACTTCCTTTAATTATCAACTTTATTTTTTATTGTATCAAAGGTAAGTAAATTTGTTTTGATTGAATATTCACAAAGTTATTCTAATTGTTTATAAGTACAAAAATTCAACCAACGTTTAAACAAGCACCAGAGATCTCCTAATTGACGGATTCGAATTTTTCAAAAAGCGTTTGAAAGTTTGATATCACTTCTATATGTGATTAAATTTTCAAGTATCTAAGGGCCTTGGTTTTTGCTGTGCAAAATTTTAAAAATTTGTATTTTTTTTTCAAAATCTGGATTGCAAAATTATTATGCAAAACCTATCGAACCGATTTTGATGAAATTTGGTGTGATGATTCTACATAACATGAAGTTTTGAGCCAAGTATGAAGGTCCTATACCCAATTTAAAGATCCCAAAAAAATTATCTAAAAAGTAATGTTTTTTAACTCTATTTTTGGCGATTTTTTCGATTTTTACAAAAATAATCATGATTCATTCGATTTGTAACTAGTCATATTTTGTAAAAAATTTAATTACATTTTTTCCTCTTCCATTTTCGCTTAAAATCAACTCTTGAAAAGATACATAATTAATAGGAAGAAAAATATGACATTTTTCGAATTTTTTTAACATATTGTGCCGCCAAAAATTAAGCCCACGTTGTTTTTTATGCGCATAGAAAAATTTTCATTTCTAGTGATATTTGAAAGCCAAAAAGCCAAAAATCTCCGTGAATATACGATTCACCCACACCAAAACAGATACCGCCTAGTCTATATTGCAAACTTGTACGTAATCTACTACACCCAGTTTCAATCGAGCTCTGCTTACTGTCGATTAATGCTCTTGGTACACTCACCATGTACCAAATTTAATTTTTCTAAGTTCAAATATAACTCAGATATTGATTTTTTTTTGAAACTTGAAACCACACTTTCAAGGCCTATAATTTCCCAGGGGTGCAGCTTAGTATAAAGGTAAGTTACACTAAATCATCACATTTACGGTTCCCCTACATGACCCTACTCTGTGTCGGTTCTTATGCGAAACACCCTGTATAATATTCTTGAATGGTTGACTTGACTGGCTTATTACAACTACCTTTTCCGTAGAGTATAGAGTAATTTTTTAAATAATTTCTAATCATTAGAGGCATGAGCTTTTTTTAGAGTTATCCAAGAAGAAACATGTATACCAAATGTAACGCTTAAAATTTTATTTTTTTCTCTATTTGCCTTTCAAAAGGCAGGTCAGGTAGTGAATACAAATTGTTGTCTTTGATACTTTTTCAACTTTTTCATATTTGATAGATCTTATAAAGTCATAGAAATGTTTTCCATGGCTTCCTGGTTGCAACACCCCTGTCGGTTTACATCTAACTAATGAAAAAAAAAAACAGAATCTTTAACATTGTCTACATACTCCAAGGAAGACAGGGGTATCGCTTCCCAAGGTGATAGGCAAGCGTGATGAACTCTAACGCCTTGTATACATCGTCCCACGTACAGAGTGACCCAGAACTGATGGTCGTCACTGCAAAAAAAACAATAGAGCCAATAAGAAACTGCAAGCGGGGATCTTTATGGCATGATGTTATGGATATTTACTTTAAAATTTCATTTTGATAAATTTAATGCCCTAAGGGCAGTTATGTTATCGAAGTTTTTCAATATTTTTTCTCGTTCAAAAGTATAAAACGATATACAGGGTGTCCCACCACGAAATCCATCGATGGATATCTGGGAAACCGCTCAAACATTTTTTTTTTAATTGTGATGGTGTGAAACGGACCGTGAGGCCTACCAAGCTAAAATATTTTCAAGGTCGATACTAACTTTCTTATTTTAAATGGAACCCCCTGTATATTATTGCATTTTTTGGAAAGAGCGTATATTTTTAAGTTGAAAATATATAGCACACTCCATACTTAGGATTGACCATTTCCAAGATATTTTCATTTTTAAGCAAAAATTGACAGATGCAGACTGTCAGCAAAATTTAGTTTTCCTGGAAACATAGGTTTATTTTTTTGTGCAAATTGGACATTTTGTAGAGGAAGGCCTAATTTATCGAATTTGCCATGAAAATTTTCCAGTTTTTGTACAGGGTGGTCAAAAAAATTATCGAATATGAAGTTCAGAAAATATGGAAAACTCGAAATTTTTAAATGGAAACCCCAAATATGTTTAACGTATTCGCTACACTACTCATCCGAAATTTTCAAAAGTTTGCAATTCAGGTGTCATTTTCTCGGGATGAAGGTATTCAGGTTTCATGGTTTATAGTCTTTCTATAGTCACCAAAAAAGGATAATCACAATCCCTCAACTTTTCTGGAGTGTTCTTGTAAATTTTCTAATCTTATGTGTGTAGATTTTCTAGGTTCAATATTAGTTAATAATTGTGGAGTACCGATGTGTTTTTGACTATTTCTAGACAAATAAGGATCTTATCTTGCTGAATGTACTTATATTTCGAACATTCAAAGTGATTTTTCACTGCCTTTTCGCCAATATGGTATCATACACGGGCGCCATGTTGCATTTTCAAAATATACCACTTGATTTTGAGCCTTTAAACATATTTGTAACGATGTTACTGTAATGTGTCTTTATAGACGCAGATGATATTATGTCAGTAGGTACTGAATATAAATAATAAAAGTAAGAACTTTCACATGATGCAAACATATTTATGAGACTGGGAAATATAATGTAGATGAAGTCACAGCTAGGGCGTTAAACTTACCATACCGTACCTTGCTATAACATCATGTCATAAAGATCCTTCGCATCTTCAGTTTCCAATCCTCCAATTAAAAACAGAAAAATCTAATTTGATGCGTTACTTTTGGCACACACTATATCTACCTATGATCGGATCAAATCAGATCTGTACACACAAACTGATAGGTATTTTTGATATTTTATTTGTACGATGAGTTGTTTTCCCGAAAACATTATTTCCACAGATATTTATTTTTTGCCGTTAAAAGAATTTTTATTATTTTAAATTTGGTAGGTATTTATAGAATTTAAATAATATTCTAATATTATTATTAACGAAATGTATTAGTTTATAAAATACACATAAATCAAATCTATACCTACTAGTTGCATTGGAGATTTATAAAAGTAACAGAAAAACACCTCGAGTTTTTGCTGATACATGTGTATAAACACATGGTAACTTTAAAAAAGCAAATAGATGATATAGACTTTATTTCTCATAAAGGATATAAAAGGATCTGGGCTGCAATCTCACGCGCAAACTTCCAGTTTTACATATATGTACTACATCAATAAAAAATATACTTACAGCTGTAAAAGATTTTGGTATTATAAGCCATACATTAAATAATTTTATGGTCGTATATAATGTGCTATTTACTTAATGTACTAGTTAGTAATTCTAAATAAGTTACAACTGTTATCTACCTATAATCCAAAATCTGATGCCCGTTTCCGATCAAAAGACGTCAATAAAATGAAGCTTGAAGAAGTTTGATATTACATGAAATAATAAATGCAGATAGTTTACTAGACCTTTTGGTAACACGTGTTATTCAAAATAGATGTCAAAGACTGCTGAGTACTGAGAGTAATGCACTTTTACTCAAGACTCAAAATATGATTTAGCCTTTCAGGTAAAAGATGTGGATCATTCGATATAGTCCAAGTGGTTTCGCCTTGTTCCAAAATCTAGTGCATTTGTTGGGTGGAGAGCAGTTTGAAAGTAGTGACCGATTAAAATGGATTGTAAATAAGTGATTACTCAAACAGGCTAAAGAGTTCTGTGAACCCCGAATGCAAAAACGTTTTGTTTTCTATATTTATTGGGTATTTTTCCACCTGTGGACAAAATTTAAAAAATTAATGAAATAAAATGAAAAGTCATAAGTTCAGAAGACGAAAACAGTTCCAATTTTCCAAACGTCAACATTTTGAAGTGCGCTATACAGGGCGTAACTTTTAGAGGGAGTTATTATTATTATTTTTTTTATGTAATAGCACGAAAATACGAATCTGAAATTCTTTTATTTTTAATCAAATAAATAGTCGAGTTAGTTTTCAAACTGCACTTTAATTCTTGTTTAGGCTGACATCGGGCTGGACCAACCAGAATTAGCGTGGTAAGTTTTATCAGTGTGCTATTAGCGTTGCCAGTTGTTACCTTTTTCAAACAACTGTTAGAGAGCGACAATGGAATGGAAATTGTAAATAAAACTAATTATGTTTTAAAATATTTTTTTGCTGTTTTAATAAACGTACATAAAAAAATAACTGAAAATACTAATCTGATCGATATGAAATATGTTTTTAAATCGTTTTATTCGCTTAGGAATAATTACGCGTTAACATTTTTTAAGCAATTTCTGAATCTCAATGACCATAAAATTGAGCTAGTTTAGCTGAACTTTACTACTGTCACCACGTAAAGTAGATAGAGACTAATTTAGGAAAGTTAAAACCGGTAATATTACAAAGTTATAAAATCCTAAACAAAATACGAATGTTTCTACTCTTTTTTTCATACTCAACCACTTCAGCAATCAGACATTAGACATATTAAATTCATTCAAAGTAAAGAAAACAGCAACAAAGTTAAATCGTGAACTGTTGAAATTTAAGCAAAATACGATCCTGTTGCGAACGCCGGCGCCGGCTGTTTAGTTAATATGTCATATTCCCGCCTTTGAAAAGCCGCTATGGACAGTTGACTTCACACCTGGTACGATGTGAAGGGGTAATAAACGGGTAAAAACAGACAGCTAGCGAAACGGGAATAAGCAAATACGTCATCACCGCTTTATTTTGTTACATTTTTATTTTTGTTTGTGAAGTTAAAGTGTACAACCTCATTTTTAAAAAAACGGCGCGAGGTCGATTTTGTTCTCGGGAGGGGCATCTTCATCAAGATGATTCAGTTGTATACAGGGTGACCAAGAAAAGCTGGACGGCCAATAAATTTGTTCTTTCTTATGGAACACCATATATATTTTTTCATATTCGGATAAAGCTTTCTCTTACGAATACAGTGATGTAAGGTTTGATGGGTCTATCTCGAATAACAAGCGAGATATTGCGAGAAAATGATATTTATTTCAAAAAATTATTTAATGTCATTTTTCATGAAAGAAATTGTACTTGGAAACGAAACAAATGCAAATAATTAACGAAATTGAACGTACATTTTCAAACTGTACTCAATTGTATCAACAATTTGGCCTGGTTTGCGTGAGTGTAAACACTTTGCTCACTACGCTCAATAATTTCTAGGCTGATTCTTTCCATTTCAGCAGAAATTCTCAGTTGTAAATCTGCTAAATTGTTTGGTCGATTGAAGTATACTTTAGATTTTAAATAACCCCATAGAAACAAATCCAGAGGAGTCAAGTCGGGGGTACGCGGGGGCCACTCAAGAGATCCTCTCCGCCCTATCCATCTTTCAGGAAATGTATCATCAAGATATTGCCGAACCTCTAAGCCAAAGTGAAGCGGAGCTCCATCTTGTTGAAACCAAATATTTTCATGGGGTATATCGGCGTCTGCAGCATTGGGGAAAAGAACTGCTACAGCCGGCACCAACTCAAAACGCAGAAAATCTAAATATCTAAAAAAGTAAGGACCTAAAAATCGCCTTCCTATAATTCCCACCCATACATTTAATTTACCTTCACGCTGACTGTGGAATTCTTGCGCCCAATGGGGATTGTCATTTGACCAATATCTACAATTATGGCGATGTACTGAGCCATGTAAACAGAATGTGACCTCATCAGAAAAAATTATGTTGCTTAGAAAGTTTGGATTTTCATCACACCGTAACATTAATTGTTCACAAAAGTGCAACCGACGGTCTGGGTCGTTCTCATTTATTTCGTGTATCAGCTGGACTTTATATCCATGATACTTTTCGAAGCAACTTTACAACATATGATTGGTCCACATTGTTGTTTAGGGCTAGTTGTCTTGCTGACTGATGGGAATTTCCTTCAATTTCCAGCAATACATTTAACTTGGTTTCTTCGGTGATTTGAGGTCGACCTTGTCGTCTCCTATCCCCACCCCACACACCCAGTCTCTGTAAAAATTTCGACCACCAATTTACTCACCGTAGATCGTGCAATAATTGGTGGTCTGTCAGCATGTGTTTGATTAAACAGCTCACATGTTTCCGCATGGGTTCGTAGCTTATCACCATATCCAACTATCATTAAGATGTCTATCCTTTCACGTTCAGTTAAATGTGCCATTCCTTCTAAACTCCAAAAAATTCAGTGATAAGTTTGCGAAGTTTATTAAGGCTATAATAACGAAAATTTGTAATTTGTGAAAATGTCACGCTACAACAGTGGTGTTTTTCTTTCTAAGCAACAACCGAAAACCGAAATTTTATAATTTTTATAAGTGCCGACAAACAGAGATTTTTATTGCTTAACTTGCAAACTTTTTTGTTTTTTTTTTCGTCAATTATTTGCATTTGTTTCGTTTCCAGGTACAATTTGTTTTATGAAACATTACTTTAAATAGTTTTTTGAAATAAATATCATTTCCTCGCAATATCTCGCTTGTTATTTGAGATAGACCCATCAAATCTTACATCACTGTATTCGCTTTATCCGACTATGAACAAATATATAGGGTGTTCCATAAGATAAATCAAATTTATTGGCCGCCCAGGTTTTTTGGGTCACCCTGTACACAACTGAATCATCTTAAAAGATGCCCCTCCCGAGAACAAAATCGACCTGTCTCAGCGTTTTTTTTTAATCGTCACGCTGTATACTCTATATAAATTTACAAAATAAAATATGAAAATACTAAAGTTACAGTTTTAACAGCTATACTTTATTATTATTAGTTGAATTGAGCGATTTTAACGGAATCTACTCTTTGTGCAGTGATAATGCTCCAAAGGAGACTCCAACGGCTGACATTGAAGGCAAGAACTCTTTTTGACCAAGATGAGATGGAACGGAACAGTATATTCAAATGGAAGGCGGCTGATCTTCTGGCTCAGAGACTATCCGCCCCAAGACGGAAAAATGAGAACGCTACTGGATAAGAGGCACTGACACGTGAGCCAAGCGAAAGACGAGAGATCACAAGGCGAAAAAATTTCACTTCGAAGGAGGAAAAAACCCTTTTTAATAAGGGTTTTTTTCCTTTAAATGCTGAAGCGGACGGGCCTTCGAATAAAATACAGTTATCCCACTGACAGGAAGGCAGGAATTCACACAATCATCAGGCAAAGGATGGCATTCAACTTTGGCAGCTCGTAGTCATCGATCATATCCTCGCTGATGTGTACAAAACCCATGAACGGGAAATAATTCTCCACAAATCACCAAAATACTGTACTCGAAACAATCCACAAGGCTGGATAATCACTCTCTTCGACGCAGGTGATAAATTTCTCAAAGGATGTTTAAAATAGAATTATATTTCACCACGCGTTTAAACTAATGCATTCGCCAGCCAACTTTTGAACTTTTGACATCTCCTCGATAATGAAAAACCAATAATCGAAGAAACCCAGGAACAAACCCACGGAGCAAAGTATATATACAACACGCAAAATTATATAGCCCTTAGAATATAAAATTATATTCTAAGATATAGCCATAAAACCGCGAATGTAAGATCCAATAGTATAACGGGTTGCATATTAAGAACCACCTTAGCCCTGAATTAATTAATAGCTGTACGTTCGAAACAGGTTAGGATAAACAAACAATAAATATTCAAAACAAAGTTGTTTACACTATTAATCTGTTATGGTCATCAGTACATATGATACTCTATAGTAGGATCGTATTCGATGCAAAGTAGACCAAAAAGTTGTCGGTCTTTTATCAAAGGAAAATCGTGTCATCATTTTTAGGAGGCGTAAGATGATCCATTTCAAATTTAAAATGAAATTCAATATTAAATCTGAAATACCTCTGCATACGCACTGTGTTCTGGTAGTAGCTGTAGTCGCCCAGGTGCATAGAGTGTACGAAGTGGTTATACGTCAAATACTAATCTGGCAAGCTTGATCGTAAAACAGAGAGCGCGTCCAAAAAACAAGTAAACAACAGTGTCGCGTACAGAGGTAAAATGTAGTACATGTATTATTCTTGTGATAAATGTTAATAAAGCGAGAGGCATCAAATAGTTTACTTTATTTCCAAAACTTATCAGGTTCTTACATAAACATGACATATCAACTCATGGCTTTCTAGCATAACAAAACTCTATCACCTAAGCAACCATACTTATATTACATCTCCCCTTCCTTATAAGTCAAGTTTGTTGGGTTTCTTAATAATACGACCAGATCTAGTCATTAAAGCTCTCTTGTCTACTGGTGAGTCACTAATACTCTTATCAGGCGTAAAACTTTGATTTTGTTGACTAGAAATCTCTGATGACTTATCTGTTCCAAGTTCACAATCAGCAGTATTAAAGCTACTTTCACAGTTGTCACTATTGTGAGGATCATTTTCATAAGAAGTCATATGATAATTATTCGATGACTCTTTAAGGTCTATACGATTACGACGAATTAAATTTCCTTGATTATCTTTCACAATGTATGATCTTGGACTACCATGTTCTGCTACAACCTGTCCTGAATTCCACTTCTTATGAACATGATCATATACAATTACATCAGTTTCTGGTTTAAGAGGTTTTAGATCTTTAGCATTCTTATCATAATATCTTTTATACATTTCTTGTCTATTCCTTAATTTATCATTTACATTTTTACACAAGTTTGGTTTCAATAACTCATCTACAATAGGAATTTTAGTTTTACACATCCTACTCATAAGTAACTGTGAAGGACTATAATCTAAATATTTAAGCGGAGAATTTCGATATTCAAGCAACATGGTCTCAACATCACCAGTGCTCTGCAATGATTTTTTAATTAACTTTTTTCCTATTGCTACCCCTTTTTCAGCAAGACCATTGGAACGTGGATAATTAGGACTACGTGTTATAATACCAAAATTCCATGCACTAGCAAATTCTTTAAATTTATAACTATTAAAAGGAACATTATCACATACGACCACATCTGGTGAACCAAACCTAGCTAATACACTCTTAAATTCAGCTATTACAGATGTAATGGACTTATCTCTAATATGCAACAATTCCAACCAATTAGAATATGAATCAAAAATTATTAAAAACGTTTTATCTCCATAAGTAAATAAGTCTAAACCTAACCTTTGCCAAGGCCTGTGCGGTATCGGATATAATTGCAAACTTTCCTTTTGTTGTCTGTTGGAAACCGACTCACAAACTTTACATTTTTTTACAAAATTTTCAATATCTATAGATATGTTCGGCCAATATAACATTTGTCTCGCTCTTGCTTTTGTTTTTTCAATTCCAAGATGTGCCTCATGAAGTAATTTTATCATATCTCGACGTAAAGCATATGGCACCACAATTTTATTTGACATGAAAATTAGGCTATTCGAAACTATTAGATTTTCTCTAATTTTAAAATAATGTTTAATAGTATCAGGAATTTCATGTTTATTTGCAGGCCAATCTGTTTGACAATATTCCAACACTAATTTTAATTGTTGGTCATTTATTGTACAATTCCTAAATTGAGTTTTACGTTCTTCTGACATTGGAATATTTTTTTCTAGGGTATGTACTCTAACTCTAAATCAGGTCTAGGCGACTTTTCTGTTAGATATGCACGAGATAAGGTATCAGCTATATATAAGTATTTACCTGGTTTGTATTCAACTGTAAGATTATATTTCAAAAGGCGAAGTCGCATTCGTTGTAATCTTAGACTAATATCTGCAAGATTTTTTTGAAAAATAGAAACTAAAGGTTTGTGATCAGTTTTTACTGAAACATTTTTTGACCCATAGATAAAAAAATGAAATTTTTCTGCTGCAAAATAAATACCTAACATAAGGAGTTGCATTCGGTTTTAGAGTTATGTGGTGTTGACCTGGAAATTCCCCTAAGCCTTCAAAAACAGTGGCATAATCTTTGACAATACTTTCCAAAGTCATTGCATTTGTACCTATACTTGCTAATCTCTTAATTAAATTTAAGTTAATACAATCTTGTAAACCAAGTAACGGTAGCTGATCATTTGAGTCTACTACCATAAAATTTACATTAGCTACATTTTGATTGACTTTGCAAACTAGGGATATTTCACCAAGAGGCTTTATTTTAAAATTAGAACTCCCATATGATACTAACGTAATCTTGGTTTGTTTCATTTTAGACTTATCATTTAAAACATTAACCACACTAATAGGCACAACACTTACTTCGGCGCCTGTATCCAACTTAAATAGAACTTCTTTACCTCCAACATATACTCTCTGTAACCACTCCTTTGAATTTCTCTTTTCTTTCTTCTCTTCTCTTTCCAACTTGCTTGAGCGGACTGTGTGGATGAAGAACTCGCTCTCAGACAAACTCTCTCCACTATCTTCTGTGTTCTCCTCAGCCACCTGGTATACTTTTTTCTTTTCTCTCTCCTGGCTAGTTTTCTCTTCTTCTTTGACTTCTCGCTTACAAACATTTGCAAACTGATTTTTTCCTTGGCAAATCACACAAGTTTTTCCAAAAGCAGGACATTTGCCTGTCTTCATGTGTTTATATCCACAAAACTTACATATTACTTTGTCAGCATTAACAGATTTTTTATACTTCAAGGCATTTACTGGTATTTCATTCTGTAAAACTTTAGACTGTGATCTGCTAGCTTCTGATGATCTACAATTGTCTATTGCTTTAGTTAACTTAAGGCTGGGTTCTCGTAACAACCTTTCCTGCACTGTTTTGTCAAGGATTCCCATCACAATTCTGTCTCTGATCATTTCATCAGGCTGTACATACTCTGTAGTTTTTACTGCTTTTCTCAATTCTGTCACAAAACTGTCGAAAGATTGTCCTTCTTTCTGTGTTACACTGTTAAACTTATATCTTTCGAATATTATATTTTTCTTAGGAGCACAATATTCTTCAAATTTGCTTTTTATACCTTCTAGCGTATTCTCTTCTTCACTAATTGTAAACGTGTTATACAGCTCTATTCCTTCATCTCCTATCAGGTTTAGGAATGTGGCTACTTTCTTCTTTTCAGGTTTATCACACAAGTCTGAAGCCTCCATGAACAGGTCAAATTTCTGTACAAATCTTTTCCAGTTACGAGCAACATCCATATCAAGGGACAAGGGTTCTGGCGGTTTAAATATGGTCTCCATCTTGTAAAATATTGGCACACAAATACAACACAATAATCCACAACTAGACAAGGAGGTAGCGTTGACTTATACTAGATTGACCAATTTTCTACTCACAAATTCTAGCTTGGAGATTCATTTAACACCTGACACCATGTATTATTCTTGTGATAAATGTTAATAAAGCGAGAGGCATCAAATAGTTTACTTTATTTCCAAAACTTATCAGGTTCTTACATAAACATGACATATCAACTCATGGCTTTCTAGCATAACAAAACTCTATCACCTAAGCAACCATACTTATATTACAGTACATATGTGGAAATTAAAAAACAAATTGGATTTATAATAAATTACATTTAAAATAAATAGTTTATGAGAATAAAGGCATTTTTGTAGGAACAAGGGTGCCAGACGTGAACTGATCCCTTCGTCCCTTCATAATATATAAAGAAATTATTCAATTTCTAAACCCCTTAAAAGCGTATGGCACTGGATCCCTTGACGGGCAATGATTTATTACTTTGCATCGAATATGATCCTACTATATTAAATATTAACATAAGTGACAGCAAATATCGGACTCGACGAATAGAAATTAGCATATACGAGGTAAGCCAACAAAACGGACCTAAACTATTAGGGACATCAAAATGAACCCATAACATGCTGCTCTCTTGGGGCCCAATTTCCATAAGCCACTGGAAACAGTTCTTTTCTTTTTAATGAAATTTGCTTTCTAATTAATTAATAGCCTCGCCTTTAAATTATGAGATTTGACAACAATGCATGCGTTGTGACTAACACGCTCCGTTTTCTGAGGTCACACTTGTTTGCTCAGCGGCGGGATATGAAAATGGCTAAAATGTATATAATCACGTATATTTTGTATTCTGTATTTGTCTGCTTTTTTCACTCTGAGATTACTGATTAGGTAGGTAAAGCTATTTGAAATAAAAATAACCCTTGTTTTTTTCATTAATTTTTTAAATTTTGTTCACAGGCAAAATATCCAATTAATAAAGAAAAATGTATATCACATAAACCTCAGTCTCATGTTTTATTGTGCAAAATCAGTTAATACAACGTCTTAATTGCATCAATAAGATTACAAGCAAAATTTTTCCAAAGTAAATTGGTGCGGTTTTCCCAATGAATTTCGAAAGTTCTATAATTTTTTAGATATAGCGCGATAAAGTGAGATTTTATCTTATTCATTAAAACAAATTTTTAACCCGTTGTCCAAAAAATAAGGTGAATTTGTTTAAAAAATAAACAATCTTTATTTATGCTTCCAAATCAATTTCGTCGCCTTCAAAGTACCTAATCCTCACCTGATAAAAAAATAAAAAGTCTGAAAAGTCCTTTTCCGGTATGGCCTCCAATGCTTTCGTCGATTCGGCTTTTATTTCTTCGATCGACTCGAAACAGTGTCCACGGAGTGGTCTTTTAAGTTTAGGGAATAGCCAGAAGTCACACGGTACTAAATCAGGCGAATCGGTGGTTGCGGAACGATATGAGTAGAATTATTGGCAAAATGGTCTTGATTTATCAATGCTACGTGAGCCGGTGCATTCTCATGATGCAAAAACCAAGAGTTGTCTGTCCATAATTCCGGCCTTTTGTGGCGAATAGCATCATGCAAACGACACATAACACTCAAATAATATTCCTTGTTAACAGTTTAGCCGGTTGAAAGGGATTCATAGTGCACTACGCCATGATAATCAAAGAAAACTGTCAACATGATTTTGATTTTTGAGTGACTGATGTGGTTTTTTCGATCTTGGTTCACCTTTTGCACGATAATCACTCGATTGGTCGGCTGTTTCCGGGACGTAAGCGCAGATTTAAGTCTCGTCTCCAGTAATGATGTGTTTCATGACGTCTTGGTGGTCAGAAATCATTGTTACACAGACGCGACGCTGTTTTTCCAAAAAGTTGAGCATTTTTGGAACAAAACGAGATTTGACGCGACTAAGTACTAGACGGTTTTCGAGCACAAAATCTTTGTACCACTTGTAAAAATTTTTTTGCTACATAACCTGAGCACTAAAAATATTCTGGTAAAGATCTCCTCAACGTTTCCGCGGCAGAATTCCGCAAACTTAATGCAAATTCTTTGCTCAACAATATCAGACAATGCAAATCGATGAACTTACTTTCGTACGTGTACAAAAACAGGGGTAGCTCCGCAGTAATTGAATATATTGACTCCAAACTCTGAATAGTTGTAAAGGACAGTACTGTCAACCTACAAGAAAATAATTGTATGCTTTTATAATACCCGCGAATTTTAAATAAGTAAACACATTATTTTTTGGTCACAGTATTATAACAATTCAGGTGAATTAAATGAAAATGGAAATAAGAAATTAATAAGTACAAATTATGTTGGGCAACGACGATTGTATATTTCTGAGATCTGAACATATTTAATAATGTTGTCGCAATTCCTGATCACGAGAAGCTAGTAGAAAGCGACGGTTAATAATTACACAACGGATCAATTAATAAATCTACTACATACATTGAACAGAAAAAAAGTAAAATCAAAAAAATTTTAGCTTGAATTTTTATTGTTTGGATGAAATGGTATAACGCTGACTGTTATTTATTCTCCGTAATGAAATGTGAAACGTACGATTCAGATTCGACTATGAAATTCTCTTTTATTTCGATAGCGATTCCAAAAACACTTTCTCAGCACGACATTCTTGTGTCGTAGAACCATTCAGACACAGATTTTTGATAACTCAAGTAGTCAGTAATTGCACGCATGAAGCACTAAAATTTGAAGAAAACTAATGTAGGATGCATCGAGATTAAAACCCCGCTCGTTGTTTCAAGTCTGGTTTTTACGATAGACGTTTATTCTGATCGCTATACTACCACCATTCCTCCTTAATGGGTTATAAACCCTCAAAATGGGTTTAGAAGGATCATTTTCACCCGAGTCCGTTTCCACTTTCAAAACTATGACGTTGGACGCCTGATCGCCGATAAGAGGTTTCCAGGTATCCATTTACTTCTTGACGTAAGACCTGGAGGTCGCCACCACAGGAAGTTGAGATTTAAGTTTTTCCTCGATCTTGCGTTCGATTTGCTCAGGGTTAATGTTCATGTTTTTGTGTGAGCTGGGACGTACTATGCACTTCAGTTTGCTTTAAAAGTGAGATTTTATGAATTAGAATGTTTTGGTGCAACGGGTTTTCGATTGAAGTCTGTGTATGGTTTCACAATGTTTGTTTACCATTGTTGGGTCAGATACACTAGTGTCTGAAGGTTTCTCTATATGCACTGAGTTAGAACACTAAAGTTGGGTAGTGTACGACCTCCTTGGAGTGCCTGTACGGTAAGCTTTTTGTGTAATTGCAGCGTGGGAGCTGAATTTTTATAATTGGTACCGTAAAGGCTTGAGAGCGTTGTGCTCGTTTTGTGAATTTCTTAAAGAAATTATAACTCGATACCTAATTTTTAAAAATTTATTTAGAGCTTTTTGTTAAGTTAACAATAAAAGGTGAATATGTGCTTTATACAACGCAAATAATTTGCTGCCGCTGATACAAAATGGAAAAAATTCAGTTCAGTACACACTCTGGGTCGGGTCACCGTCCCTTGTTAATTAACTGCAGAAAACCAGAGTTGACGTTCGGACGCAAGTAAACTGGAATCCGCTGGATCGCCTGCTACATGGGAAATTCGAGGCTTGAAAAAACTGTGTCTCGATGTGATGGTCGTTTCTTAAGGTTGAATGGCTGAAATTATTTTAGCGCTCCGTGCGATCGTCTGCGACATTGGAGGGAGGTCAGGCATGCGTTGCCGTCGTTGTCTACGAGAACGATGAACTGTTAGTGGCATTTCTTCATCCGGGCGACTTAGCGCGTAAATTTTCGAAAGATGTACAAAATTCGTCGTGGAGAATTTTCGAATGTTAGTCGAAATTCGCTGTCGGAACGTGGTTGTATCGTTGTAAGGGCATTTGGCGACAATTGCGACCTCTGCGCAGCTTGGGCGGGGATTCTTGGAAATTGTAACTGCGTCCTGCGTATTGCGTTCTCGGCGCATAACTAGAATATTTGAAGCATTGTTGAAATGTTATGCGATTTTTTTTATTTTAGCGCTTTGTGTGGATTCCTATTTTAGGCAGGGATTGCACCTCATTGGGCTGGATTCCTATTATTCTGGCGGGAGGTGCGCCATGGGGGCTCCTCTTGAAGGATTTTTATGCGTACTCGAAACATGGGTGAATTTACTGCAACAATAAACTTTTCATATAAAATAATATAAAAAATTTAGAACGATATGACCCACTTAAATTTCATTATTTAGACGTAAGCGTCTTTTATTTGCAAATGGATACCGCGAATATGTTATGGATGACTCTAATATATTCCTATTATTTTAATACATATTTTGCACAAAATTTTATTAACTTCAACTCTTCTAAATACTGTTTTGTTTGTTTGTCATTGTTGTAATAAAAAGGTAATTTTTATACCAACGTAATATGAAAAGTCAAAGCAACAAACGGGAATTTTCCATTATTCACTTATAAATATGGTAAGTTTTTTAATATACCTGTATGTTGCAAACGTGTTAAAACTAGGCATCGTAGAAATGGAAAGTAACTGTAGTTTTTAATTACTGAACATTACTCCGGAATTACCCCGGTGTAATGAAATAAAATTAAAAGTGAACATTTCCTTTAGCAAAACTTTTCCGTTGACATTCTTTTCTTAACACTTCATTCTTCATTTTTAATTATTTTCTTGAGAACATGGTCAGCCATTATACCATTGATCAGATTACTAATATAACAGAGCATGGTGCTGCATTACAGGATTGTAAACCTGGAAGGTGTCATGGAGAATGCATTCCACTTCGTACCAAAAGCGTGTAGTGATGTTTCCAATACTTCTTTCATTATTTTAATCAGGTGAGTTCACCAACCGCAAATATAATTTTTAATCTGTAAAAAATAATCTTTATCTCAAGTTTTTACGAACTAATCGCTACTTAAACATCACTACTTGCTAATAATACAATTATTTTGCAAAAAGGAAAAATTATATAGTGAATTTAATTAATTTAAATAATCAAATTACCAATTTTTTGTAAATGTAAAACTAATATACAAGTAATATTAGACATCACTTTTATACAGGGTGTTCCAATTAAAACTTCCCAACTGGAAAATATCGGACTGGAAAACAAAAAAAAAACTGAGACACATCGATTTTCTTTTCAAGGAGGACACATGATGGCGTGAATTTTGGTATCTTGGTGTTTTTTTCAATTCTGCTCACGACGACATACGAGTTTTTAAATTTTGGTTTGGATATGACAATAAAATGATCACTTAAAGAATAAGACAAAATACACTAGGCACAGAAATTAAGGGATATTAAAAAAATCCCAAAATTTTGGGTGATCTTCAAAGAACTGTAACTTGGAGAAAAATGGTCTTTGCCAGAAGATGTTTGGTTTCAGCAGGATAGTACCTACTCCACCACATTATGCCGTAGCTGTGCGTGAGTTTCTTAATCAGAACTTTCTAAATCACTGGATAGAACGCAGAGGTTCAATTGAGTGGCCTCCCAGATTGCCAGATCTAACGCCCTTAGATTTTTTTCTATGGGGACACTTAAAGTCGAAAATGTATGCAACACCATCGAACTCACTTGAGGAGCTTCGTCGGCGAATTGTTGAAGAATGTCGTTAGATAACGCCCGAAATGCTTTAAAATCTTCATTCGGAAATGGAGCAAAGATTTTATTAGTGTATGGAAGCGGAGGGAAACCAATTTGACATTTAATAAAATAACATTCTTTCATTCATTGATATTTTGTCTTATTCTTTAAGTGATGATTTTATTGTCATACCAAACCAAAATTTAAAAAGTTTTAAAATGAGGTGCTACTCAACATAAGGTGCCAATTAAGTTTTAATGGTATTCCACCAAAACTTACGCCATCATATGTCCCCTTTGGAAAGAAAATCGACGTCTCAGTATTTTTTGTTTTAATTCCGATATTTTCCAGGTGGAAAGTTTTAATTGGAACGCCATGTATATACTGCATTTAATTATTTGAAAAATAAAACATTATGCTTCACCAAAATTAAAAATGTGATTGTTCTTCATCCTGAAAATATTTTATGTTAAAATATATTGTCACATATTGTCGTAATTTAGAATAATCATGGACAAAAGTTAAAAATAAATTTAAATAAAAATTAGTAAAGTAAATAAGCTAAATTTAAACTTTTATTGTTATTTAATATTAAAAGAAAATGTTTAATTTTCTCATACGTCACTTGAAACAAATTGTAGTTGTTTAATGTTTGTTCGGAATGTAAAAAATGTATATGTATATATTTAAAATCTTATTAGGGTTTTTAAATAAAACTTTTCATTAATTATAAATAAAATGTCCTGAAAATGTTTCTTGAAAAAACAGTGCTATTAAAATCAGACAAATGGAAATCGTCATAAATCACATCATTTAATTCGTTAAAATGTTCCGGTAATTTGGAACAAAATAGGTAAATTTAATGTTCATTTCATTGGATTTAATATAAAATAGGTATACCTACGACATGTCACAGAATTAAAATAATAATAATAATAATTTCTAATTTTCTTTCTTTCTAAATATTTCACGTATTTTAGTTGTAGGAAAGTTTAATTTCACTTTCAAGCACCATATTCAGGCGCTGCTTCTTTGATATTCTTAAATTATATATTGACAAGATTTTGATAGGATTTATACATATAAATTATTTCAGTTGAATACTCGAAATTGAACTGTTCGAAAATATTAATAAAAGCAAATAAGGAAACATATCGTTTGAGTAATTAGAAAATTACAAAATTAATTTTAATTTTCAAAATTAAATTACGAAGCCATCGTGCATTGTTATTTGCGCGCAATAAAAGGCTGATTGGATACAACCGTATGGCAGAAAAGTATCCTAATAAATAATAAGTTCATTATTTTCGAAAGGATGAAGTTTCGTTACGTTTCCTGTAACAGATCGATTCTGTATTTTTAAGAAAACCTCTTTCACGTTAAATTGTCTACGCCTAGTCGTTTTTTAAAATAGGGCATTCAACGGGAAATCAAAATGCAGTTTTAAAAATCATAATATATCATTAGTTCCTGCACTTTTAATTTATATAAAAGTATTAAGCTAATTTGATTGAATCTAAAATATGTTCCTAAAAATCTTGTCAAAATATATGCACCTATGTTTGTTAAAATCGGTTAATAAAAAAGTTGCTCTTTAAACAGAACTGGCTGCACATATATATAAGTATAATGTAAATAATATTTTTAGAGTTATTTGATCTTATAGTTTTGATTGAAAAAAATCGGTTTCAAAAGGTTTATATTATTTAATTATTTGGTTTTGAATTTAATTATTTCATTTAAGAGAAAAAAAATCAATAAACACAACAGTTCATTTTCCGTGAAGTAACTCCAATATTCATTGACACACAATCTTAGTTTAAGAAAGGTTTGTAACCATTTTCGGTTAAATGTGCACGCTAAATTTTAGGAGTCACCTTTTGCACGCACGTTTGTGAGTTCGTTAGAATATTTAATTACTACATTAAATTACTAGCTTTGACACACCACCATGCACGAATATAATTATTACATATTAGAATGAATGTTCTAACACGCTTTAGAAATAGTAGTAGGTATGTTATTTCATCGACTAGGTATGATATACAGGGTGTTTCATAACTCTACTGACAAAGAGCAGGCTCACGTAGAGGATCTTAAAACATGCCGATTTGTTATGTAACTTTTTTTTCTGTGCTTTAACATAGAGCAACTAAATTTGGTACATGATTGGCGTTTATTGTTATCTTTAATTGGTCAAAATATAAATTTGTTGGAAGCTCAATAAGGGCCGGACTAGGGGTAGGGCGCCCTTAAAATGATATAGATTTTTTTATCAGTATGCCAATTATTAAATAGTAATTTTTTTACTCACAAATTTTCGAAACAATAACAGCGTCATTACTAATTGTATCGAACAAAAAGTAAAGTATGCAGTTTTACGACTAATAGGCTATGATTTCATGTGTCATTTTTGACGTTTACAAAAAACTATCAAGATAAAGCAATTTTATTAAACTAGATCCTTTATCTTGTTTTTAACATTTTAAAAAGAGGAACCTTATAAACAAAACATTAACAAATTCAACTTTAAACACTACCGATATGAACTACCGATATCGTTAAATAGCACTACAATAACTGTTGAAAATGGCCACCATTTTCTCTAATACATAAATTTACCCTCCGCCGAAAATTAAAGTATACTCTGAGAAATAACTGTGGATCATTTTTTATGGGCTGATTTTTTGTGAGCAGACAGTAAAAATAGTGTAGAATAATATGTACCGTATCCGCACGCTAAAAAAGGCGGGCTACATTGTTTAAAACATGTCGTTTTAGTAGAAATTTGCGTTTTTCGACTAACTTTTTTTGTGGCGGTTCTACAGAGAAATGGTAAAATACTTTTTTGTTCATCTTTAAAAGATCTACAAAATGATGTCTCGATCGTGAAATATCAATCCGGTCAAAAATTACGTGCAAAAAACCGCCAATTATGCCATTTTAAATAAACAATAATAAATCGCGATGTTATCACAAAGGCTTCTTCGGATAACACTTAATCATTCCTCACTTCAGACAAATAATTTATGCGAAAGCCGGAATCCGTAAGTGGATTATTTCGCAAGTCATGGCGATTTGAGATGAGATTTAACAAAAATGTATCGAGTTCCATTGTTTTTTCCCAAAAAAATGCATTTTTATAACGAAGGGAAATTATTTAAAAAATGTCCTTAGTTGCAAAATTAAATACGCCCTTAATTTATATATTTTTTTAGTATTTTATTGCATGTACCAAAAGAGCATAAAAAACTTCAATTTGAAAAAGGATTCGTCACGATTCGTTAATAAAAAGCGGAGTTATGGGCTTTCAAAGTTGACGGTTGAGTAGGTAAATAAAGTACGGAATGAAAAAAAATATGCACATAATCAGCAGTCGGAGTGCTTTTAGTACAGTAAATATTAATTGTACGGGCAAGAAAGAAGTCACATAAAACAATTTTCGAAACTCAGCCGAGCGTCTGATTTTCCGTTAAGTGCCGCGCGCCGGTGTGGTGGGGGAAGCTGATCAATCGCGTTTTTCACTCTCGAAAAAAGTTGTCGCGTGTTTAAAATCGATAGCGCAACTTTAGTCTTATTTTTCTCGGGATCTATAAAAGATAAAATAATATATATTTTTTAATTTGATACTACGCGACAAGAGGAATTGATTTATGCAGCCAACAACCACAAAAAATGAATGTATCACGTTCCAATGCGCATTAAGTATTAAGTTAGTAATTTATTGCAACATTATTCATAAAAAAATTGGGAAAATAACTGCTGCAGGATAGGCTATTTGTGAGACATATAAAAACTGATATTTATTGCGTTTAATGCAAAATTGCGTGCAAAATAAATCTGATTGTTTTATTAAGGACATATACAATATATACAAAATTTTTATCGTTTTATTGTCGTTTTGTAGATCTTTTAAAGACGAACAAAAAAGTGTTTTACCATTTCTCTGTAGCACCGTCAGAAAAAAAGTTACAGTCGAAAAACGCGAATTTCTACTAAAACGGCATGTTTTAAACAATGTCGTCCGCCTTTTTCAGTGTGCGGATACGGTACATATTATTCTACACTATTTTTACTATCTGCTCACAAAAAATCATGCATGCATACCCCTATATTTCCTGGTCTAAGGGACAGTATTTTGTAAAAAAAAAATAAATAATTTTCGCCATTCAGCCGCTTTGGTAGAATAACTGGCCCAACTAAATAACGTCCGACAATATCAATCCACACGTTTATTTTCAATTCATTTTGAAAATGGCAAGAAATTATTTCATGTGGATTTTTATCCGAATATTTATGGACATTATGCTTTATGATTCTTCTTCGAGTGAAACAAGCCTCGTCCGTAAAAAGAATCTTCTTATGAAATCTAATACCTACTAAGGGGGAGAAAAGGGAGAACATTGGTGAAGTTTTGGATTTAAGTCGTAGCTCGTTTCGTGCGTTTACTGTATGATTAACTTCTTCATTGCTGACTAGAAATGATCCAGCCTCTCGAGTCCTCTTTGCAACATTAGCAAAGGTCTCCCGGAGTGGAATCAAACGATTGGGAAATCTTATTCGGTACATATGTACACTTCGTCGACAATTACCCGTAAATAAAACCATAATACTAACAACATGTCAACTTTTTCACGAAATGAAAATTTTGCAGGCATTTTCCAAGACGATGGAATAGTACGTAGACGATGGAATAGTTGCAGTCTTTGTAAAAGTTAAATTGACACATGAAATCATAGCCTACTAGTCGTAATACTGCATACTTTACTTTTTGTCCGATTCAATTAGTAATGACCTCACAAAATCTCGATTTTCTGAGAATCCGTTATTTCTCAGAAAAATTTGTAAGAGTGAAAAAATATTTAAAATACTGGTAAAACTGACTAATAATTGGCATACTGGTAAAAAAATCGATATCAATTTAAGAGCGCTCTACCCCTCGTCCAGCCCTTATTGGTCTTTCAACAAATTCATATTTTACCAATTAAAAATAACAATAAACACAAATCATGTACCAAATTTGGTTGCTCTAGTTAAGGAATTGCTGAAATATTATTGTTTTTTAAAATTTGACACTCATCTTCAGAGACCAATATCCCTTCAACGGTATATTCCAGAAAAAAAAGTTACATAAGAAATCGGCATATATTAAGATCCTCTACACGTGCCCACTCTGTGTCGGTAGAGTTATGAAACACCCTGTATATGATTAATCATATCATTTCAGTATCGTTATACAAACACATTAAAATTGTTGTAGCATTAAAAGCAATTGTAGTAACAAAATTATAAGAACAAAAGTTTAGTGTGTTTGTATATAAATAAGCTAGTCATATTATGAAACTTAAGATATATTGATCTAATGTTACAGGAGTTTAAGGAATTCGTTGACGCGGAAAATTTAATGCCGCTGGCTACAAGCGATTTTCGTAATCCTGTTTGTCTGGAAATGAAACTAATGAAGGCATCAGAACAAACTATCAACACGTTTGGTTTTCCAGAGATAGACATCGAGAAGAAAAATAATACCAATAACGGTGACTTGACCAGCGTGGATAGTTCGGATACTTTCGCTAGTTGCACCACACATCCTTTTAATTCCTTAGGGGATTTAACATCAGACGTAGTTGACACCACTTGCGTGACAGATAGTAATCTTTATGTAAATCCACTACATAAGAGCGGGGACAACAGTCCTGTAACAACTTCTGCCTCAGAAAGGACTAACATTGTGAAAAAATCAGCATCCGGAGATACTGCATTGAGAAGTTTAGCAACATCACCGATGGATGAAGTATTTAAGGAATTTGATATAATTGACCGGGGAAGCAGAGTTAGTTTAAATGATTCTCCTCTGCCAAAACATCGAAAAACAAGATTTCAGGTAAACTTTTGTTAATTTTTTATATTTTATATTAGTAAATACATACTTAGTTAGATGGCTAAACCTGTTGATCATATTTAAATTAGTCTTTTGTTTCTATTACCACATTGCAGGTCAATTACTTTTATTCTAATTTAAGCGTAATAGTATGATAGATTTGTAATATCTCTCTGTGGCATGTTATGGTACCGTATTTATTTTTTGAATACAATAGTTAAAAAGTTGAAAAAGAAGTGTTTTTAAGGTAAAAGGTCAAAAATCAGGGGAGTATTCTAAAAATAAGTTTTTTTTGTTATATAAATGTGGGGTCTTAGGACAGCCATTGTCCAGCTACAGCATGACAAAAATTAAAAAAAAAACAGTTTTTAATTTCTAAACCGCTTGAGATAATTTAACCAAATTCGGTGTGCGTATTTAGTATGATAGTAGCTATGAAACAAAAAAATTATTAGCTTTAGAAACTTACCAGTGACAAAGGTGTGGGTATCATCGATTATTATTTGCAAAACAAATATATCACCTTGTATAATATTACAAATAAAATGGGTCATCATATGCGTCATTGTTTTATCTTCAATTTCTGTTTCTTTATACTATATTGTATTCCAAAACAGATTAACGGCGCATGCGCATAATTTCTTTATCCATTTGGCGATCTCGTTGTTCGTGCTATATATAACTAATTAGTTTTATTAAAACATACACGAAATTTGAAATTGAATTCAAAACAGTATGAATGGTATAAAATACCGGAATAAAGAAAAATATTACAAAAGTACAGTAACATTCTCATTTTATAGGTATACTTATAAATTAGTATTTAGAACAATTGAAATTTGGAATATTTATTCGTTTAGCAACATACAATGAAGGTAATCAGTAGATAATCAGTGGATTATCCGCTTAGATTATGAGCAACTTGCAAAGAATTCTAGATGAAGAAGAATTATCGAAAATTTCAAAGAAACTTTTCCCAAACTACGTTCAGGAACATTTTTTAGTTTAGTGATAAAATTATTAAAGTGCTAAAGCCTATATTATGAGCGACATGAATCGAAGGAAAACTACTGAACTAGATTAGAACAATGGACAAGGATAATGGACTAGGACAATGGACAAGGACAATGGACATGGACAAGGACAATGGACAAGGACAATGGATACTGGACAATGGACAATGGACAATGGTAGTGTCTAAAGTTTCAGAAATTGGCATACTAAGCGAAAAAGTGCTCCGGATTGTAATTTGGGAAATATCGAAATTTCTTTGAAATTTTCAATAGTTTTTCTTCAATTTCACACCCTGGAACCCATTGCAAGTCATTCGAATTTTAATGGGTTGTTCTCTGACCTCGTAACAGTTAGTAAACTAAGCGAAATAGTGCTCTGGATTTTAGTTTGAGAGACACCGAATTTTCTTTGAAATTTCCAATACATTTCCTTCAATTTCATTCCCTGGAACCCATTGCCAAGCCATTCAAATTTTATGATGATATTCTCTAACATTTCTGGTGTGGGCATACCAAGCAAAGAAGTGCTCCGGATTGTAGCTTGGGAGATATCTAATTTTCTATGAAATTTCCAATAATTTTCCTTCGATTTCACCCCTTGGAAGCCATTGCTAATCATTCAAATTTTAATGACATGTTTTCGAACGTCTCAGCAGTCAGCATACCAAGCGAAAAAGTGCTCCGGATTGTAATTTGGGAGATATCGAAATTTCTTTGAAATTTCCAATAGTTTCTCTTCAATTTCACATTCTGGAACCCATTGCAAGTCGTTCAAATTTTATGTGGATATTCTTTAACATCTCAGAAATTGGCATGCGAAACGAAAAAGTGCTTCGGATTGTAGTTTGGGGTATACGGAATTTTCTTTGTTTTCCTTCAATTTCACCCCTGGAACACGTTGCAAGTCATTCAAATTTTAAACGGATATCCTTTGATGACTCATGAGGTAGCATCCGAAGCGAAAAAGTACTTCGTGGTGTAGTTTGGGACATACCGAATTTTCTCTGAAATTTCTAGTAGTTTTACTTCGATTTTATTCTCTGAAGTTCAATGCAAGTCTCATAATATAGGCTTTAGTATCTCAGTAATTTTATAACTAAACTAAAAAAATGTTCCTGAACATAGTTTGGGAAAAACGGAAGTTTCTTTGAAATTTCCGATAGTTCTCCTTCATCTAGAACTCATTGCAAGTTGCTCATATTTTAAGCGCATAATCAGTGGTACCTTCATAGTAGGCTGCTAAACGAATAAACAAATACAAACATATTGTACGCTTCCTACTGTAGCCATTTGAATGGCACAGTAGGGAGTTAGCACGACAGATGGAGCCATTTGCGTTCCCGCGTACAATGTATTTCCTTGTCGTTATGATACGATGCAAAACAGCTGGATCGTTCGTCGGTTGTCTCATCTATGGCACACTGATGATGACTAATAAGTCCGAAACCGGTTTGTGTCTGGTGGGTTAAACTGGCGAACGATCCTAGCTGTTGCACTAGGTGTTGCGGGTTTAATTCAATGCCGGTAGGGGTAGGGGCATATAGCCCTCGGAGTAGTTGTTTCTCGCAACACTGGCAAATTAAATACACATATACATATTCTATAAAAAGTTCCAAATTTCAATTGTTCTAAATACTAATTTATACATTTAATATATCTATAAAATGAGAACGTTGTCTCTGATTTTTTTCTTTATTCCGATATTTATAATATTCATACTTGTTTTCAAATTTCATGTATGTTTTAATGAAACTAATTAGTTATACAGCACGAACAACGAGATCGCCAACTGGATAAGAAAATTATGTGTATGCGCCGTGCTCTAGGGATGGGCAAAAATAACCGGTTAAATGAATAACCGATTATTGTGTGTCGGTTAACCGGTCAAAAACCGGTTATTTCCCGACTTCGGTTTAACCTGATAACCGATTATTTATGTCAAAAACCGCGTGCCGGTTATTTTACCGGGACCGAGTGAAAATTTTAGCTCTAGCTCACTGTACGATTAAAATATATTGTGCTCTATCCCTAAACTTGATAGTAGATCAGACCACAGCATAGATAAAATAAATAAATATTTATTTTGCTGTGATCAGACTTAAGCCATCGTCGGCCTGACATTCTATTTAGGGTAAAACCGATTGGTCTGTGGGTCGGACTACGCTAATTAGGCTTCCTTGACGGGACAAAACATATTGGTCATTATGAAGTGTCAAAATAACAATAAATTTCAGCTGTTAAATGAATGTTTTATTTCTCCTCGATATGAAAACCTAACCATTTGATAAAGTTTTAAAAAATAAATATAATAAAATAAATATAAGCATAAGTATTTGAATAAAAGTAAAAAAATATAAATTTTTAAATCAGATGCATGACTACACAATTTTTTAATACAGAGATAAATTAGAGCACTCACAAAAATTTAAAAGGGCCGGTTATTTCAATAACCGGTTTTTAGGTAGAGGTTAACCGATTCAGGATTAACCGACTAAGAAAAATAACCGGTTAACCGATAACCGGTTATTTTTCAATAACCGCCCATCCCTACCGTGCTCGTATCTCTCGCACCTCTTGTTTACGTATGCCTATGGTCGTTCAGGTAGGTTTTGGCTGCTGTTTTCACACCGGTCCGCAACATTTTGCTTTTACGAACGGGTACGTCGGTCACTCAGGCGTAGGTTAGAAGCTTGTATTATCGTAGAAGGATGGCATTTTCAACAACTGTTGGGATTTTTACTGTTTATTTGCTTACTTTTAAAAGAATATATTTTTTTATCAACTCTTTTTCTTAGAATAAGCCAACGAATTATCCCCTTCATTTCCTACATATGTTTTGAACGACTGTATATTTTTTATAAAATATACAGTTGATAATGAACCGAAATTGTTCTAATTCATCGGTTGACGCTTGGAGTTAGATTCAGAGGAGAAATTAACTAGAAGTAGAATAAGTTTGTTGCAATAAATCTAAAAGATAACATCATTTATATTGTTTTAAATAGGTTACAGTTATTAAATGTTTTATTGTATACTGTATATTGAGAAATTAAACTTTACATGGAAGAAATAAAAAAAAAATAACTAAAAAAATTATACGAAATAAATCACAGGATGCTTTTGAAAAAGTTATGTATTTTGTTAATATTTATATTACTCGATTTATTCTATTGAATAAATGTCAAACTTAAACAATTTGTGCTAAACCACAACATTGTATTGCTTTTAGTTTCGGGGAACGGTATTAGAAAAAAGTATAGATATATTGGTATTTTTTTATGTTTTTACTATTAAAGTATTTTGATTGAAAATATTTTAATATCCAAAATATTTATATTAATGGATCAACTCATTTAATAATGTATTTAGTAGTTATTGAATTCCTTTTAAAACGATAGTTTGCTTTCTAAATTCGACCCGTTTTTGGTTGGGTTGGAACCGAAATAATATCAAAGACTACTTACATGATATTTTGTTAATGATAAAAAATGTCCATCTTTTATTTTTAACCTATAATAAAACACTTTTTTTTCATTACAAAATAGTACCTGACAAATATAATTTCAAAACAAAACGTAATTGCTGAGCTTTGAAAATGGAAACATTAACATTTGGAATCGTCAATGACTATGCGATATACGAGGTCTGTTCAGAAAATAACCGAATTTTTTAATTAGACGCTAATAAGCTCCTCTGTAACCACATGTTTTTGGATTATTGACATCCAGTTTAGTTTTTGTGATATTGTTATTTGAGTGTTTAAGTTTTGTGGCGATTTTTAAAATGTGCGATTTTCTGCACAATAATGCAACGTAAAATTTTGCGTGAAACAGGGGAAAACGCAAACGTTTCAATTTTTGAAGCAAGCTTGCGGAGATTATGTTCTTGGTCATACGCGATGTTACGAATGGTTTTCACGATTTAAAGGTGGTCGTCAGTCAGTTGAAGATGATCCTCACATTCAGAAAGTCAAAGATCTGGTGCGTGCAAATCGCCGATTGACTGTCGGAGAAATTGCAGATGTTAGATGGGTCATGCCATGAAGTATTGACAGAAAATTTGAACATGCTCACTGTTTTTTTCGACTTTAATGGAATGTTGCATTTTGAATTCTTGCCTCAAGGTGAAACAATGAACCGTGTGTCTGTACTATTAAGATATTTTACAACGGTTACGTGAAAACATTCGCAAAAGAGACTAGATTTGTGGCGAAATAACTCATGGTTCTTGCACCATGACAATGCGCCCGCACAGTTAGCTTTGTCAATTCGTCAGTTTTCTTCCCGTCTTCCGTCACCCTCCTCACTCGCCAGACCTGCCCCCTTGTGCTTTTTCTAATTTCTGAAAGTAAAATCAATGCTGAAAAGACGTCGTTTTCAGACTATTGATGACATCAAAGCAAATTCGTTACAGACTTTAAAGGCCATTTCAGATGAAGCTGTCCCTTCACGAAATGGAAACACCGCTAGGAAAATTGTGTGAATAGGAAAGGGGAGTACTTTGATGGATATAAGACCAATAATGCATAAAATTAATAATACAGTTTTAAAAAATTAAGTTTTCTGGACAGATCTCATGTAGTGATGTATATTTTGTATTATCCATCTGCTTGCTCGGCTGTTTGTGAGATTTTTGGTTAGGCAAAACTATTTTCATAAAAACTAACGCTTGCCTAATCCTTTTGGCGCCAGACTTTGTCTCATTAATTACTCAACCCCACAAAAAAAATCTATGCATCGGACTAGACCACTATATCCTCATGTTTTCGAGGTCGTTGAGTCCATTTTAAGGTCAAATCGAGAAAAATTTACTATATCAGTATCAGTATCAGTAAAGATATTTCATGTCCATTAGTGCAGAGATATTCGGGTAGTCTACATGTAAAAATTTCATTACGTGCAAGTTATAAAAAAAATTATCATTAATGGAATGTGAATACTCATCTTTCACCATAGAATACGAAACGAATATTACTATATTGTTGACATGTACTATATAACGCACGCAACTGTCTACCAAAATTCTTCCTCAACTTCAAGCACGGCAACTATCCAGAACCTTTCTTACCACGAATGATGAAAGTGTTAGTAACCAATAATGCTGTATAAAATTATAGTGTCGGATTTTCAAATATGATTGAAAAAGATCATGCTAATGTGAAGACTCGTGAATATTAAGTCTTTCGGTCCATTATAGTTGAGCGAGGCAAAATGTGCTTTGTAAGACAAGCCAATTAATATGTATTATAATTAAGTAACTTTCAACCTGATGCAACAAGGTCAAATGGAATCCTAATAAACCGACCAAAAATACCTGGAGTATTCCCACTAAACCCTATTTAGAAGTTACTCAGTTTAACCTCAAAATGACATTGATCTTGACCCGGTAGAGACAACAGGAACCCTAATTTGGACTCAGCGACCGGAGAAAACATTTAATTACTTTGGTTGACCCCGCTATGGTGGATTTTTCTCAGTTTGACCTTGGAATGACCTTATAATGACCTTGAACCTGACTTAACAAGGCCAAACAGACCTCGGATTCGGACCCAGCAACCCCAAAAACATATAATAACCATGGTTGCCCCCACCATAGGGGATTTTTCTCGGTTTGACCTTGAAATGACCTTTAGCCTGACCTGACAGGGTTACGGACCTTGGATTCGGATTCAGCGATCTCGAAAACATGAGGATAGTGGTCTAGTCCGATGCACAGAATTATTTTTTTTTTGTGCAACTGTGATTTAATTTTTTACACGACGACGGGTGAAATACCCAATAAATAAAAAAAACAAAAACTGTGGTGCCAGAAATAAATCACTTCCACACTCCACACAATAATTTACAAATTCAGAAATTTGGTCGTATCTAAAAAATTGTTAAAGGTTGAAGGCTTATGTTTAAACTATGCAGATGCAATTTTGTCTCAAAATAGATCAAATAAGTTTAAACTTCTATAAAATTTAGTAGATTTTCTTTTGGTATCTTATTGGATTAATATTAGACATTTGCTAAAAGTATCGAGCTAAAAGTACTGTCATAAAAAAATTGATTTTTTTATGTAGGGAAATCGACCTAGAACGAGATTTGGAGATGCTTTTGAACGCGATTCTCAAGAAAGTTTAGAAAAAAAGAAAAAGTCATCTTTTATTCCTAGTAGAAGCTTAGCATCTGCTACACGTATCATAAACCAGCACCTTTTTGGAATACAAAATTTAAGTGGAGCGAAGTCAGGTAAAATATTAAATTTTTTATTATTATAGGTACATGTATATTGATTGCAATACAGGGTGACACCTAGCGAATGTTACATACTTCAAGGGTATAATCTAGAACCCAAACGGTGTTAAACCATACGTTCATTTTACTATAACCCTTTGTGAATATACTAGACGGCAAATGTAGTTCAAACACAATGGCGCCCTTGCTTATTACAGCCATTTGGTGAGAGATCATTTAAATCAAGCATTTCCAAACCGTTGGATTGGTCGAGGTTATGACTTTCCTTGGCCTTTTCGCTGTCCGGATTTTAATCCGTTAGACTTTTACTTTTGAGGTAATTTGAAAGGAATTGTTTACTGTAACACCTAATACGGGAGAAAAACTTTGGGATATATTAAAAAACGCCATACGATAAGTTAGAAGAACATCTAATTCGTTTCCTGTACTTAATAGTTTCATAAAACGTTTAAGGTAATGTGCCGAAGAGAATGGGGGACACGTAGAATATTTATTATAAATTAGAAGACTTTATTACTGCCTTTCACTTTATTATGTTATTTATTATGTTTATTTCCAAAAAATGTGAGGTAGGTATGTGTTAATAAATATTTTCTGTAATATCTTCATAACCGAGCATAATTTGGACTTTTGATAGGTAAGTATACAATTTTTGTGTAGCATAAACTTCTCTACCTATTCCTGATAGTTGTGTATAAAAATTTAAACGTGCAAAAAGTTACAGAATGTTCACAAAGGGTTGTAGTAAAATGAATAATCCTTCCTAATAGGAACATAATCGCTGCATACTTCATGAAGAGAAACTAACCAACAGCAAATTTTGCTTAAATCGGTTAACTGGGTTCTGAGTTTGGAAGAAAACAAGAAATAAAAAAGAAACTTAACACCCTGCAACTTTTTTCCGACATTTTTCGTTTAAGCAAGTTTGGTTAAATCGACACCATGTGGGTTCTAGATTATACGTGTGAAGTATGTAACATTCGTTAGGTGACACCCTGAAAAATTGAATAACTTTATTAAAAAAAGTAAAAGGGAAAGAGTATTTCTCATTGAGTCACAATGCATGAAAAATAAAATAATAAGCTTGCTAAATATGAGGTTGATTTGCTGTGGCCTAACTTGAAATTTCACACAAAAAAGAATTTTAGTGTTTAAATGTTACAAATGTGTGTTTTATTTATCTATTTATTTAATTATTCTCTCACAGGAAAGAATAGTGGAAGCAAATCATCCTTGTCTGCTGATTCGATAGACAGCCGCACGAGTCCACAGTTAGAGCTGCATCGACGTTCCAAATCAATTCTGAAAAAATCCGATAGTAGTGGAAATAAAAACGCAGATCCAGAAAGCGAAAGGCTTATTTCGGATAATATGTCAGGATTCGAGATCGGCTTCGAATGCGATTATTCCCCAAATAAACGATTTTCGTCTCCTCTCTTGAAGCAACGCACGTTAAGTCAGAAAACGCTTTCAAAACAATTCCCTGCGTACCAACAGGAACTCGAAAGAAGTAAAACATTGAAATCTCAACTATTTTTACTAGACGACATCATATGTAAAGAAAAGCAAACCTGCAAAGAGTCAGTAATAGACTCTAATAAGTTGCAGTGCAGTGATAACATTAGTGAAGTGCCCCTTTATATATGCCCTCCACCGCCTCCTATGGATAATTCTCCGACTGAAGAGACTCGTTTATTATTCCATTCTACAGTCATTAAGCCACAATCAAGTAATTCGATATCTAGAGGGCGTAACTCATCTTCGTAGCATTTAAAGGTTTGTATTTGTAGAAACGTATAATGTGATTCATTAATGTTGGGAAAAATTTAGATAAAGGTTCTTTACCAACAAATATGAGACATGTGTCCATAAATATTTGTCCGTTTTCAATGTACAGGTTGATTCAGTCATAATGTCATTAATTTTAGGGGAAGATAGGAGAAAATGAGTAGAATAAGAATACGTGATTAACAAAAGTTTTAAATGCATATTTACGATAAAAAAAATATTTTCAAATCATTATTTAAACCCCTTATCAGACCGCTCCTGACCGCTGACCCACAAAGGTTTATCGAGAGTGCATCTTGACCTACCGTATTTTTCGGTCATTAACGTAGCTTTTAATGAATTTTTAATCCGTAGTGAATGAAGTAATAAACAGAGCTTTATACCTAGACACATGAATGAATAAGATATTTTTTGAACCAAACGTCCTGCTAAGCATACACGCATGGGGAATCGTTTCATTTTCATGCAGGACTCGTTCTCGTTCAAGCCAACAACAACAACCAAATTTTTTTTGACAATTGTGAAGCTTGTGGATATGTTAAAAATAATTTTGAAAAAATTTTTGAAAAAAAAAATTATTTTCATTTTTTTTAGAACAATGAACGTTTTTTTGATGAAGAAAATATGGATTATTGCAAAAAAAATATTTTTAACTTAAAAAAATGAATAAAAAGTGAAAAATTACATTGATTTTCAGCAAAAACGTCAAATTTAAACATTCCGGGCACTAGGAAAAAAAATCGCAGCGTTTTGAAATTATCAGGGTTTCTTTAGGACACTTTGAGGTTGAAAAGTTACAGTCAATATCCTTATTTTATTCATTGTTTGCAAAGTTATGTCATATGCTAGGAAATATAGAGTTGGACGCGACTTTTTGTCTCGGTAAGCTGAATTTATCACTATAGATGCTAAATATTATATACAATAACATATTAGTTTCCACAGTCATAAAAATGGGGGGAAGATTGTTTAGAGGGTGGTTAATTTTATAATTTTTATGTAAATTCACGTTTTTCGCTTATAACTTTTTTCCGTTCATTTCCACGAGAAAACAGTAAAGTACTTTTTTTCGTCTTCAAAAGACATACAAAACGAGCATAAAAAATATTGATTACATCAAAAGTTATAAACAGAAGAAGTTTATTTGTGACTTTTGCTCGAAAAGCTCCTTTCACAAGCTTTTCGAATATGTAATAATATAGGTATATATCACGCTCGTGCGTCGTATATTTCATTTTGCAACTAAGGCTAAAAAATAAAAAAATTTCCAGATTGCAGAAATTCAAAAAAATGATAGATTCCAATGTATTATTATGAAATCTATCATGAAAAATATCAGTGCGATTGTGGAAGATCCTCGGGATCGTCCAGACTAATAATTAGTTAATTTGTTTATAAGGCCATAACTTGTAAACTATTCAACTTACCGATTCCAGATTTCGTGTGAGTTTTAGACAGTGATAAGGAATGAGAGGATGCGATGTCAAAGAGTTCTGGTAATAATAACGCTGTTTATGAATGTTTTTGCACGATCAAGCTTTTTTAGTTCACTTACCATGTTTGTTTCTACGACAGTAGTATGCGCTCACTGGTTGCTAAGGTTAACAAAATGGTAAGTAATTCACTTACCGTTCTAGAACGGTGAATAACTGTCAAAATAGACATTTTCAACATCGCATTGATTTTGAATGAGTTTTCTAGAATTCAGTTTTAAATGTGGGTAATTGATATAAAAGAAAGATGTATTTTAAATCTATTTATTAATGTTGAAATTAAATGTACAGTTTGTACAATTGCTTACAGAAATTGGAGCAGTACATGTTTTTTCAATTTCGGTTTCAGTTATATTTTTATTTAAAGTAAAATTAGCTATCGAGGCCAGTAAAGTCGAAGCTATAGTAGCAGGTAATGGTTCAGCACAGGATTCAGAAGTATTGCAGGATGATGTGTTGTCATTATCGTGAAGAATTTTATCTGCATACTGTAGTTTATTTTGAAGGGAATCTTCGACGTAGCTTTCGGCAACGGTTGAGGATTTTTGTGTTTGTTGATATACTTGCGGTAAATTTCTAAATAATGGATATTTTCATCCTGTCTGTTTGTAACAGTAAATATTCGTAGAATGTTTTTGTTTGCGGAATTTTTACAACTATATATGTTTCTTGGTCGTCAATATCCTGAATGGTCATATTGTATAACTCTTCCCTTCTACATGCTCCCGATATTCCTAATATCAATGCTACCTAAAATGCAAAACGATACTTAGCACCTATTCGTGTAAAATCATCCAAATTTACCTTATGAATTAAATATCTGTCATCTGGTGCCTCAATTAGGAATTGCAACATTCTTAGTAAACACACTGGCTTTTTTTAGTCTGTAACCAACATTTTTCCGTTTGAGGTAGCCAATTAATGTCGAAAATTTGGAAATGTCAAGCGAGTCATGAACAAAAATTGTACTTTTTAACATTGAATACTCTGCCCATAAGCTTCCTGGAGCTTTTAATTTTTCGTTCCTTTGGACAAAGTACCCCACCATAACTTTCTCGGTAATATGTTGATTTTTTGTCTCACATCATTTCTTGAAAATCTTGTATGTATTTTCATAGTGCTCCCTTGATTTCTCAGGAATTAATGTGGAATATCCAACACTCCACGCTTCTTCTAACTCTTCATCTAAAGACGAATCGCTCATTTTACCAACACTTTGCTTTCTTAAATTCTCGTAAATGCAACAACGCGTCGTAAAATTTGAGAACTATCAATTATTATTAATAAATAACACCATAGCTACCGGTTCTAGAACTGTCAATTTCGTCAATTAAGAAAGCCGTGACAACAATAAACATCAGTAGATTTCAAAAAACCTGCTTCGCAAATTTATTCAGAAACGTCATTTTTGACGTTACATAAAAAATTAAATACGTACATATAATTTCGTTTTCATTTATTGCGATGATGCAAAAAATAGTATAAGCATCACGAACGTTAAGAGTTATACTGTTCTCAGACAAAATTGGAGGCTTCGCTTCGCTCAGCCTCCAAACATTGTCTTCGAACGGTAAATTACCCTTACCGTTCTTAATGCTCAATATACTACTATTAATTCAAAAGTCATAAATAAACTTCTTCTGTTTATAACTTTTGCTCTAATCAATATTTTTTGACGCTCGTTTTGTAGGTCTTTTGAAGACGAAAAAGGAAGTACTTTACTGTTTTCTCGTGGAAATGAACGGAAAAAGTTATAAGCGAGAAATGTGAATTTACGTAAAAATTATACAATTAACTACCCTGTAAACAATTTTCCCCCCATTTTTATGATTGTGGAAACTAATATGTTATTGTACATAATATTTAGCATCTATAGTGATAAATTCAGCTTGCCGAAACAAAAAGTCGCGAAATGGTCATTTCCCAGCTTATTTTCCTGGCCTATCAAATATCCCTAATTATTCAATTTTTTACCTTTTTTCCAACCAACTTCGAAAAAATGTTTTTATCAAAAACCAATAATTACTACTTGTAGAGAATACTTTGCAGTTTTCAAAACCCCGCATAGATTTTCTTTATGACCATTATTTCCCGAGTAATTGATTACCAAAATCAAAAATGATTTTTTTGCTTTGATCGACGATAACTCAGCGACAAATCATCGTACAGGGCTCCGGAACCGCTCAAATAGCAGAGAATTAAATTATCTAAAAGAGTTTTAAGGTGAAATATGCCATAGGCCTTTTTAAAGAAAAGCAAAAATTATGTTGTTTTTTTTTTTCGTTGATTTTCTTATGATTACTCAAAAACTACTGACGCTAAAAAATTTTAAACTCTAGATTCGAAAACTAGAAACTTGAAGCTTCAATTTCATTTTTTTTATTCTCTCTACGACCATTTCCTTCCAAGTTACAGCTCTTTGAAAATCACCCAAAATGTTGGGATTTTTTTAATATCCCTTAATTTCTATGCCTCGTGAATTTTTTTCCTTTTTATTGATAAACAACAAAAAAATCATGTGGTAGATACCCATAGTTTTTCTCTTGGCCACATTGTTCCAGAGAAAGATTTCTGACGATTTTGTCAACTTATCTGCATACTGTTGTGGTCACAACGACATATTTATGGTATTAAATATGTGTTAAATGGTAAAGTTGTTCCTTGCGTCGTATTTTTACCTGATGTGCAACTGTACTACAATTTTTCATACTAATTCGTTTTCAGATTATGCATCAAACGATTGTATCACTAATGATTATAGTCAAGTCTTTCCTGATATTCTTCTCAGCAATATGAATAAATAGGTACCTTATTATTGTATAGACGTGTGTGTGTGGTGAATGATTTCCATTATTTTAAAACAGGTGTGTAAGTACTAGATAATCAAATTATTTTATCATTTTTGATTTGTAATTGCTCGACAATTGAGAAGCAACTTAAAACGTAAAAGGAAACAGAGGAAATTTAATGAGTATAAAAAGCACGTAGAACACAACAAAATGGTATTTAGTAGGTATATGTAAACAGTAAGTGACTGATCCATTGGCATGGTGTTCGGAAACATCAATTTTTTATACTCCAATTTACTATAATAATACATATAGCATATTATATTCAACGAAATATCCATTATTTGTTTGTTATTAACACGTGGGTCTCGATTCTCGAATTGGTAAGACGAAATAGTCATTTCTTTCCGTTTCAGGTTTGCCGCGAAATTATTTTGATGAATACCTGTTTTTAACTATTTTGGTTGCATCAGTTAGTATTTTTAACTATTCTAGCAATACATAAGAGATCTGTTCAGAAAATAAACAAACATTATTTTTTTAACTGTATTATTAATTTTAGATACTATTGGCCCTTGTCACCTACAAAGTATTCCTCTCCTTATTCATACACTTTTCTCAGCGGTTTGTATTTCGCGAAGCAGTCCTGAGTAGCTTCCTTTGGAATGGCCTTTAAAGTCTGTGATAAATTTGTTTTGATGTCATCAATAGTTTGAAAACGGTATTCTTTCAGCACTGATTTTACTTTGAGAAATAATAAAAAGCGCAAAGAGCCAGGTCTGGCGAGTGAGGAGGGTGAGGGAGGACAGTAATCTGATTGTTGACACAAAACTGACGAATTGACGAAACTGCAAGAACCTGCGGTGTTATTCTGTAACATGGTACGGCAACTACGAGCATAAGCAATAACCTTCAACTTTTACAATTTTTTTAGTAACTGTCGTTAATAATATAGCAAAAAGTATTAATCAGATTTACATAAAATGTCATAAAAAGTTAAACATAAATGTTTCTGTAAAAGTTACACTTTATCTTGTGATATTTTTTGTGGCTATGAAGTTATAGCATTGTAAGAAAATTACAGAATACAACCCCTGGTCCCTTTTTGCGGATATTTTTACGTAAAACGCCTTGATAGTAGGTTCACTGTTTCACTTTGAGACAGGAATTCAAAATACACAATTTCGAAAAGTCGAAAAAAACAGTGAGCATCACTTTAACATTGGATCGAAACTAACGTGCTTTCTTAGAGCGTGGAGATCCTTTGTCAGTCCATTCTGATGATTGAACCTTTCTCTCAATATAGTAGCCGCAAATCAGCTTTCGTCTCCCGTTATGGTCCTTTAAATAAATGTTTCATAGTAATTGGATCGTTCAACAAACGTCCACACGATGAAATGAAAATTTTGCTAACTCGATACATGTTCAATTTTGCAGTCTAAATTTCATAGCATGACCCAGTTGAGATGCTAACTTCTTCTGCAATTTTTCTAACAGTCAATCGGCAATTTGCACGCTCTTGACTTTTCGATTGTGGGAATCATCAGTGGACGTCGAAGGCTTTTCTGGTCGAGGATCATCTTCAATCGACTGACGACCACTTTCAAATCGTAAAAACCATTCGTAACATTGTGTACGACCCAGAGAATTATCTCCGCAAGCTTGTTTCAAAAGTTGAAACGTTTTTGTGAAAGTTTTCCTCAGTTTCATGCAAAATTTTAAGTTGCATCCCTGTTTCAGAAAATCGTACATTCCAAAAATCATCATTAACATTTAAACACAATTCACTCAAATTACAGTATCGCGAAAACTAAACAAGATATCAACAGTCCAAGAACATGTGGTTACAGAGGAGGTTATGCGCAACGCAATGCTGCCAACCGCATATCACTAAATATCTATAAAAAAGTTCAGTTATTTTCTGACTGTTTCAGAATAACTTACTACAGATTTTAAAATAGAATATTAAGAAATGTAATTTTTTTATTTTTTTTCCTTATTATTTCACAATCTGTATAAATTAAATATGTCTACTTGAACAAAAAAAAAATAACTTTTAAAGGAATTGTTCCTGACGAACTCATCACCAACTTCTACGCTTTTTCTTGAAAACGAAGTTGTTTAGCGAATTTATTCAAGAGCAAATTTATTGTGTAGAATTAGAAACAGATAGATCAGAATGTAGCAAGAGAGTAAGAGAACACATTTTGTAAAATCAATTAACGGATGATAAATCGAGGAATTTTGGAGGCCAGCGTATTTTGTATAAATCCGTGCAATCTTCATAAATATTTTTTTACATTTTCACAATGTCTGCTGATGCTTCATCATGTTGAAGCCACCAGTTTCTTCGTAGTCGTATTGGCACTTCTTCCAGTAGACCTGGTGATGTAAAATAATTCATATTATACTCTACGCTGAGCGTAATATTTATAGAAACACCAAAAACCAATTAGTAGAAATTTACTGATAATACCACATACTATACATTTATACCGATTAGTTTTTACTTAAGGGGGATTTTAAGTGGTTAATAATGTGTAATGAGTGTCCAATTCTTTGTATTGAACCATAAAAGACATTTAGTTCTCATTCTATAACATTCTATATTATTAAAAAAGTGACATACCTAAGCCATCACATTATCATTGCTAACAATTTTTCTTTTTCGAACACAACTTTTTTCTTTTGCTTATTTTAGTGTAATCCTCTTAATTAGATACTTGGCGTTTGGGGTATCGTATCTATAAAGCCGGTGTGCTAATTTCGAATTTTCTAGAGATTCAAAAATCAGAATCATCCTATTTTTTCATTATGAGTACCTAATCAGTTTTAAAATAAATATAATACATTTGCACATAATTAATTAAAAAACAAAAATGCTCACAACAGTTGAAGGTGATTCATGGCGATAATGAATATAAACATTGAAACTGTTGTTTTCTATGACGAAATCACTAAAATAACAAATTTGATTGAGCCAGTGTAAACACTTTCTGCTTTATAAAATCTGTAGTACAAATTCTTACAATAAGAAGTTACCTTACTAGGCCAGGAAAAAGAGCTGGGAAATGACCATTTTGCGACTTTTTGTTTCGGCAAGCTGAATTGATCACTATAGATGCTAAATATTATGTATTATGTACATATTAGTTTCCACAGTCATAAAAATGGGGGGAAGATTAGATTGTTTACAGGGTGGTTAATTGTATAATTTTAAATTTTTTTTTGGCATCGCATCCTTTCATTCCTTATTACTATCTAATAACTCACACGAAATCTGGAATCGGTAAGTTGAATAGTTTACAAACAAATTAACTAATTATTAGTCTAGTCTAGACGGTTCCGAGCATCTTCCACAATCGCACCGATTTTTTTCATGGTAGATTTCATAATAATACATTGAAGTGTATCATTTTTTTAATTTCAAATTATAACCTCGAAAGTTTTTTATTTTTTAGCCTTAGTTGCAAAATGAAATATACGACGCACGCGCGTGATATAGTTATATATTATTACATATTCGAAAAGCTTATGAAAAGAGCTTTAAGTTAAAAAAAATGGTCAAGATTCGTTAAAAAACAACGGAGTTAGAGATTGTCAAAGTTGACGGCCTATTGTTTAACAAATTAGGTTGGTAACGGCAAAAAAAATACTATCATAACCAGCAACCCGAGTACCTACTTTCCCAGATAAAAATATTTTATTTGTGGAAGTATGTTAAGTGCATAAGAAATTTTGTCAAACGTCAGTGGGTCACTTGATTTTTCGGCGAGCCGTGGCGCGGCGGAAGAGTGGGGGAAGCGAACGACGGCAAGCATCGCATTTGAAAAAACTCGTTCTCGCTCTTCAAAATCGTTGGCACAACTAGAACAGAACTATTTACGATAAATCGATCATTTTTTTAAATTTGATACTACGTTACGAAAGGAATCTATTGGAATTGCTCAAAATTACGAAAAATCATGAGAAAAGTCATTGATCTCATTAAAAATTATAAGTGAAATTATTGTTGCATTTTTATTCAGGGAAAGATTGAG
The DNA here is from genome assembly GCF_000390285.2 of Anoplophora glabripennis. NCBI lineage: Eukaryota > Metazoa > Arthropoda > Insecta > Coleoptera > Cerambycidae > Anoplophora > Anoplophora glabripennis. The sequence continues at coordinate 327,190 of NW_019416652.1, forward strand.
AAATTATTTATCTAAAGGATAAATGATGTTTTATAACGTACACAAATATTATAATTATGTTTTTAATGAAAATGAGACATTTTATTAACGATATGGCAAGTATAAATATTATCTTATTACTTCTTTGCATTAAAATTTTAAAAGTAAGTTTACGTAAGAGAAAGCAGAAAGCAGAAATTTTGAGCAATTCCAATAGATTCCTTTCGTAATGTAGTGTCAAATTAAAAAAAATTATCGATTTGTCGTGAATAGTTCCCAAGAAAAGTTCTATTCTAGTTGCGCCATCGATTTTTAAGAGCGAGAACGAGTTTTTTCAAATGCGATGCTTGCCGTCGTTCGCTTCCCCCACTCTTCCGCCGCGCCACGGCTCGCCGAAAAATCGAGTGACCCACTGACTTTTGACAAAATTTTTTATGCACTTAACATACCATAAATAAAATATTTTTATCTGGGAAACTACTCGGGTTGTCGGTTATGACCTAATATGTTTAACAATAGTCAATTTTGACAGTCTGTAACTCCGTTGTTTTTCAACGAAACTTGACGTTTTTTTTTTAACTTATAGCTGTTTTCATAAGCTTTCCGAATATGTAATAATATATAACTATATCACGCGCGCGCGTCGTATATTTTATTTTGCAACTAAGGCTAAAAAATAAAAAAACTTCTGGTTTCAAATTTGAAATTACAAAAAAAAAAAGGATAGATTTCAATGTATTATTATGAAATCTACCATGAAAAAAATCAGTGCGATTATGGAAGATGCTCGGGATCGTCCAGACTAATAATTAGTTAATTTGTTTATAAGGCCATAACTTGTAAACTATTCAACTTACCGACTCCAGATTTCTGTGAGTTATTAGACAGTGATAAGGAATGAGAGGATGCGATGCCAAAACGTCCTGGTAATAATAACGCAATTTATAAATGTTTAATTCAAAAGTCATAAATAAACTTCTGCTGTTTATAACTTTTGATCTAATCAATATTTTTTGACGCCCAAAGGCTAGTTTTGTAGGTATTTTGAAGATGAAAAAAAAAGTACTTTACTGTTTTCTCGTGGAAATGAACGGAAAAAAGTTATAAGCGAAAAACGTGAATTTACGTAAAAATTATACAGTTAACCAGCCTAATATGCTATTGTACATAGCATCTATAGTGATAAATTCAGCTTGCCGAAACAAAAAGTCGCGTCCAACTCTATATTTCCTGGCCTATTACATAATTTGTCATATAGTTAATTTCTGCTAAAATACTGAGGTTGATTAAGGTACAAAATTATAGCCAACTGTATAGTCAGAAAGAGACTGATTAATTTTATAATAATAATAAATATTATTGTTCTCATCGGAAGATCCTATATATTTTTACATATTTGGAAAGAAAAGATAGAACTTTTCTTAAAAAATGCATTGATATGGGGTTATGAGGTTTACTGGATTTATCTCATTTCGTAAATAAATAGGTATGTCCAAAAGAGTTTTAAAGGCTAATTATGTGTGGTAAATATTTTGGCACTATCTTTTAAAGACGCAATATCAAATCTAATATCGTGACTATGCGTACTCGTGAGAAAATGCTTCAAAATTTTAAAAATATGCAGGGCGTTTTGTTATCCTACATATTACAACAATTGTAAATAAGTCCCATTTTCAATCAAATCGGCACAATACTCAACGTGACTTCTTTTCGTTGAGTATTTTCTGTATTATTATAGTTACAATATCAACATTTGTGTTTCAGAAAACTGGAGCTTCAAATATTTGTAAAGAAACTACAATAAAGTGGAAGAGTTACAGCGTAAAGATGGACCTTTACAAAGAAAATATGGGAGAAAAATTTCAATATTTTATTACTATTAAATATTAATGACTACTTATCTACATATAAAACTGTAGCAGTCGAAGATGAAGTTAGGCAATATTAAAAAATTTGTACATTGTTATATTTGCATTAGTATTTATAATTTTAAGGCATTGTTAACGAAGTAAGTCGAATTACGGCAATGTTTAGTGCTAATCTGTAATTAAAATTTTCAGATGATCAAGTGATAGATGAGGTGTTCTTAAGGATTTTTATTTATTGCAATTTTAAGAGAACCTATATTTGACATATTGTGAGTGAATATAAGCTAATAAAATTGTAAACATTGTTAATTAAATTGAAGTTGAATTTTTATGCAATGATTGAAAGGTTGTGTTAATAAAAATAAATTACTAATAAATATTAGTCAATGAATTCAGCAATACAATATTGTTATTTGGTAATTTACATATTATTTCCGTTATTATTAAATTAAATTTTTATTCTTCTGGTAACTTGTATTAAAAATAATTTTAAAAATATATACAGATACATCTGCATAAATATCTCTTATTTTCGCGTTACAGAATTTATTTTTAAATTTACTGGAATAGCATATCTTTTATTTCAGTTGTAAAGTAACCGAGATATAGACTAAACAAGGAATGAAAGAGAGCAACAAGAAGTAAGTATATACAGGGTGTCTGCGAAAGGTTAGGAAATCTCGAAGCTTAAGATACTGGTGGGCAAAATAAGTCGATTGAGCCAAATATGGCTTATGCAAATATTAAGGAGAGAACGCATAAGGCGGTCGCGGTTCCGTTGCGTCGTATCGCGGTCCATTCTAGGCTGAGCTGATCACGGTCTTTTACAAAGTCAGTCGCATTTGGCAATTGCACACAATCCTGCTCGCGCTCTCCGTTAAATAGTTGCGGTATTGTTTTAGTAGTTAAGAAAATGAGTTCTATGGAAGAGGAAGCTCGTCTCCATCGCGTCGCGGTCTCCCGAGATTCTTTGGAAAAGATCGGAGGAAAACGCGATGCGAGCGAGACGAGCTCGCTAATGTAGTAGTAGGATTATATTCGATGTCGATGCAAGGTAATAAATTATTGCTTGTCAAGGGATCCAGTGTAATACGCTTTTAAGGGGTTTAGAAATTGAATAATTTATTTATACATTATGAAGGTACGAAGGGATCAGTTCACGTCTGGCACCCTTGTTCCTACAAAATTCCTTTATTCTCATAAACTATTTATTTTAAATGTAATTTATTATAAATCCAATTTGGTTTTTAAATTCCACATATGTACTACATTTTACCACTGTACGCGCCATTGTTGTTTACTTTTTTTTTGAGGGCGATCTCTGATTTACGGCCAAGCTCGCAAAGTTAGTATTTGACGTATAACCGACCACTTCGTACACTCGATGCACCTGGGCGACTACAGCTACTACCATAACACAGTGCGTATGGAACGGTATTTCAGATTTTACATTCAATTTCATTTTAAATGTGATACGATTTTCCTTTGATAAAAGACCGACAATTTTTCGCTCTACTTTGCATCGAATACGATCCTACTATAGTGCGTGCGAATGTATATACAGGGTGGGCCACCAGTAACGCCCCGGTCGCTAGTGACCAAACGGCAAATGTTACAGAAACCTGTTTAGGTGGGTATGTGTAAGTTGATTACGGCTACATTTTAAAAATATTTTGAAATATACAGGGTGTCCAGGAAAAGCGTACCATATCAAAGTTATGTATTTTTAAATGGAACACCCTGTATTTTACTGCATTTTTGAAAGCACCGTAAAAAAATAGGTGAACTAGGACTAGGACTATAGTCCTAGTTCACCAGACTTATCCATTTATTACTAAATTTTCGATTTAAATAATTTCTCACTGAATATGAAAAATGTGCAGGTGTGCCATCTATTTGCATGCACATTTTTCTCCTTATATTTAAAGAGACATCATCAAGAAGAACCCAAACCAATGCAGTAAAGACCTCGATAGAGACACGTGGATACATCTTACAAAAAAAATCGATAAAAAACGAAACGGCACAAATATCTCCAATACCGTTAGAGATAGGTATAGGGAACCTATACACAGTTTGAAAGAGTTTTAAATTTCCCAACTCCCAAAGTAAAAATATACTGGGTGTTCCATTTAAAATAACCAAGTTATTGCTGTTTAAAGTTGAGAGAAGTATTCAGCAGTTTTTTGAACACCCTGTATAATACTAAGTGACGACAAATATAACAATTTATAACTTCAAGGATCTAAAATAGACCCTCCAAAGCTGCTTCCTTAAAATTATTTTTTTATTGCTAATATTAAATTTCTACGCTATGCCTGCATTTTCACTAAAATTGAAATATCTCACAAACTGTAAGTCCTAGGTATGCAGAACCTTTAATAAAGTTCACCTATTTTTTTACGGTGCTTTCAAAAATGCAGTAAAATACAGGGTGTTCCATTTAAAAAAACATAACTTTGATATGGTACGCTTTTCCTGGACACCCTGTATATTTCAAAATATTTTTAAAATATAGCCGTAATCAACCTACACATACCCACATAAACAGGTTTCTGTAACATTTGCCGTTTGGTCACTAGCGACCGAGGCGTTACTGGTGACCCACCCTGTATTGTAAACCATGGGAAGGAAACTCCACCGCCCGCGATCGAGACTAGTACGGTCCGCGATGCGACTGGACCGCGACCTCCTAATAAGGGTACGAACATAGTGGCGCGACGAGGCTTCAGTGTCAGATAGAGTCTTACTGCAAGGCAAAAGACGTGCTCGACAAAGGGTCCATAGTGGCACGTCAACACGCGGGGCGACTTCTGGAATTCGGGGTCAACACATTAGATTGTTTACGTTCGGAAATAACTCATATTCACAAAAATGTATTCAGACAGTGAGGACGATATTATTTTGGACAGTTGTGCGGCAAAAGTAGTAGTAGTTAAGCAGTGGGCATTCTAGACCGTTCCCAGGCTAGCACCGGGCTGCCGCCATCCGGAGCCGGCACCAGGTCTTCAGCAGCAGCCATGGCGATGCTGTCCTCCAAGGTCACGCTGAAGAAGTGTCAGTGGGGTGCGGGGATGAGGAATCTGGATTGCAGAAGAAGCCGGGGCTCGTCATACGCAATGACCAGGAGGTCGGTATCGAGGAGTGCGACGTCAGAGGCGGAATCAGGTGCGTTCATGGGCAGCGGTGGAGGGCAGCGGGGGTGCAGGTGCGGAATACAGAAAAAGAAGCCGGGGTCCGTCATCGGCAATGACCACTAGGAAGTCGGCATTGAGGAGCGTGACGTCAGAGGCGGCACCAGGTGCATGCATCAGCAGAGGTGGGGGGGNCGCAGGGCGACTTCTGGAATTCGGGGTCAACACATCAGATTGTTTACGTTCGGAAATAACTCATATTCACAAAAATGTATTCAGACAGTGAGGACGATATTATTTTGGACAGTTGTGCGGCAAAAGTAGTAGTAGTTAAGCAGTGGGCATTCTAGACCGTTCCCAGGCTACCACCGGGCTGCCGCCATCCGGAGCCGGCACCAGGACTTCAGCAGCAACCATGGCGATGCTGTCCTCCAAGGTCACGCTGAAGAAGTGGCAGTGGGGTGCGGGGGTGAGGAATCTGGATTGCAGAAGAAGAAGCCGGGGTTCGTCATACGCAATGACCAGGAGGTCGGTATCGAGGAGTGCGACGTCAGAGGCGGCATCAGGTGTGTTCATGGGCAGCGGTGGGGGGCAGCGGGGGGGCAGGTGCGGAATACAGAAAAAGAAGCCGGGGTCCGTCATCGGCAATGACCACTAGGAAGTCGGCATTGAGGAGCGTGACGTCAGAGGCGGCACCAGGTGCATGCATCAGCAGCGGTGGGGGGCAGCGGCGTGCATGCGAGGCGGCAGCGGGATGCCGACGTGCGGGGAGGTAGCGAGATGCCTGCGTCAGGGGGCAGGGAGCGGGATGAGTAAGCAGGCGGTCGAAATCGGCCTGAGATGCTGGAAGCCGGCGGCGGGGGGCGGGGGCGGCGGCGGCAGCGGCGACGGCCTCTTGTTACCAATCTTTTTGTAATAAGGTAGAAAATATAAGAAACGCGATAGTTAAAAAATGGCAGCATGGTAACGTAAGCGGTCTGCAATATTTATCGAGCCAAGTAAACAGGTTCGAGTCTCAAGGTTATAATTCTGTGAGTCAGCGAGTTGAGTGTGGTACTAACATAAATATTGCGCTGATATATTATATGGATTCTCAGAACATAACTTCAAGCGTGAGGAATTAAACGTATGTGATAGTTTGCAAGAGGAGATAGTTTAAAGCGACACATGTGTATCCATAATCAGCAGACAGAAGAGGTAACAAACGTAGAAGAACATAACTTGAAGCGAAAGCAGGTGCGGCTGTTTGCCGGCTGCTTTAAGCATGTCACCACAAGTTTGTCTAGAGTCTGGAGACTGGAGCGCGGTATAAACATTAAAGGATAGTGATAATAAATAATGTGATAAGTTATTATGTTGTTGTTGTTTCTAAGAAATACTTGATAAGAACATGGTTCTATAACGGATGTCGGCTAAACTCAAAGAGCGGAATGTGTGGATGATGATCATGATGTCATAGTCATGAGGTCATCTATTTTTCAGTGGCGACAGCGAGATGCAGGCCTCTTAGTACCAATCATTTGTTATAAGCGAGAAAATATAATAAACGAGCGCGTTGGATTAAGATAATAACATGATGATGATGTAACTTTTCCTGGAATGTGGCCACAGCTGTGCGTATGACTAATACCAGATAAGATGTTAAAATAAACAAAGCGGAGGTTTCAGATAAAAATTGACTAAAACTACTCATGGTAAAAAATATTATTTAAAAAAATAAATCCCGTGTCGAATGAAATATCAGCACATACGAGTTGTTTGGTTTTAGCGTTTTGTTTTAAGATTACATATTCTCTGTTGAATATATAAAGTTTTATTTTTAAATGTTAGAAACATATTTGTCCTGCTTCATATGAGAACGTGACATAAAACGATATGATTAAACAAAGTTTAATCATATCGTTATTATCGCATAAAATAATTTACGCCGATAATCGAATATTTACGTATAAATATCAGTTGGGAAAGGTTAGTTTATGCTATTATTAGAGTATGCATATACAGGGTGTCCACCGGAAGGCGTTTTAAATGGATTTTACATTTGAATTATTTGAAAAAATAATAGCAGCTATTTTTTATTGTAAAGGTTGGTATGACTCACGTTCTTGGAAAACAATCATCACCATTTCCACTCCAGGTATTGTATGATTTATTACCCTTTTCTTGGAATTTTGTCTGGCTTTTAAACAGGTTTCAACCTGCTGCTGTGATCCTGGCGTGGGAGCTTGTAGATAGGACGATGATGAAATATTTTATAATGTTACACAATATTGTGTGTAATGGATTTAACAGCTCAGATTATTATTTTTTTTTGCTAAACGAAAATTTACAAACTGGATAAAACAGTAGATTGGAACGTCTCCAGCTCATTCTAGTTTGAGACTCTGGAAGTACCTATCAAAATAATTGCTAAATAAAAAACATGTTTCTTTGTAGCAGAGAAGCTGTCACGGGACGCAAGAAAAATCTAACATTGCACCCCGTGATTTCCTGCCAGGGGCCTTTTTGAACAGCAGGCTGCGGCGCACTCGACGTCCAGTCCGCAGTCCGACCGCTATTCATTAAATAACCGCCGTGTCGTGGAGTATGACCGGTTGTATTGGTAACGACGGCATGGGCCCTCGGTGGAGACCTCGGGAGTTCTAATCGAGCCCCACGTTGGGCGCCATGTCGTGGAATATGATCTGTAGTGCCTAATATTTGAGAATTGTGCGGGGAATTGTGATCGAGATGTTGTGTTCGGTCGGCATGGGTCCTCAGTGGAGACATCGGGAGTTCTAATCGAGCTCCACGTTGGAAACCATGTCGCAACCGGTGATCTGGGATGTTAGTTCCCTTGACCGGGTTCCGCGGCAGAAACGCACGGAGTTCACGGGGATCGTCGCTATCGACGCCCGGTCGCACTATATTCTCTGACGATTGGAATCT